>NW_010387980.1:32539-64649 GCF_000710305.1 Buceros rhinoceros silvestris | reverse complement strand
TCTTTCCCTCGTGCCTTGGGAGACAGTTCCCTGCAATGCATAAATCACTGCAGTCTACAGTTTGGGTTGTGTCTTTCTCTTCTATAACCTTGTTTCCTCTATGGATGATTTACTCAACAATGTTACTGTTTCTACAACTTGATGCTTATTCATGTAACGACTATGATTTAATATACACTTTGAAGGTCAAAAATTGTCATGAGAACAGTGCAAAGTACTTGAAGAACCCCAAAGCCTCTGTCTGTGCATGTTTCTTCCTGTGTATGATACCCTACTTCATCCCTGAAAAAATCACACATCCTCCTGTACAGCCTACCTTCTAGGCAACTCTCTGGTTTAGGTTGGGGTTTTTTTTTTCCCTTTTTTCTTCTATTGCAGGATATAACAGATTTCAAAGGTCTCTTCTTTCAAGTGCTTCTTCCTCAAGACCATGTATCACAGCAGTTGGTCCTGAGGCCAGAAAGCAAAAGAAGTTGTGTTCTTTTCTGAACCACAGAGATCTCTCCCAGGAGTCGGATGAAGATCCACTCTTTCAGGAGCAGAACAAAGAAAAGCAACCCTTCTGGTCCTAAGAAACTGTCAAATGAATTTCTGATCACATCAGGTTTTGATGACCCTGCTGGAAAAGCGGTTCACCAGAGAAATACAGCATGAATTGAACAAATAGAGTAATAGCAGTGAAGGGCAAAACTCTCAATGCGCAAAGAGAATGAGAGCAAAAGAAAGTAGTAATAGTAAGAGCAAAAAAAAAAAAAAAACCCACCAAACAAAAACCCCCACCAAACCACACCTCAACAAATTTAACGTATTTGTCACCATGTTTTGCGAAGGAGTAAACCAGATAACAGATACGTGGCAAAGGCTGCGGTCTCTACGTAACTATCCCATCTGTAGATGTTTCCAACTCCATCATTAATCAGCGCTGCTCTCCTCAGCAGTGCTCAGAACAAACCCCAACCGCTAAATCCCAGCGTAAATTCTGCTATCGGTCTCAGTGTGAAACAGACAGTTGACTTCGGGATCCTTCTTTATGTTCAGAAACATGAATAACTCACACACCATCAAGTTTATCTTTTTGCTCCTCAGAGAAATATGAAATATTATAGATCATCTTCAGTACATCAGTTTCTTCACACTCCATTAGCAAGCAAGGTCTAGTTTTCATATAATTTACCAAACCACTGGCCTAATTTCTCTTATTTCTTTTGGAGCAGGAAACATAACAGCATGTTCTCCTGTTACATGTCACCCACAACCAACCTTCCTGTCTTTCATTTCAGGGTTACAAAAAGTTGTTTGAGTTGGCTAGCAGCCCTCTGTGGTCCACATCTTAGGTTTCTTTGCAGAGATACTATGAAAAAAGCTGACGATCAGAAACAAAACCTATCATTATATAAACAACTCAATGATATTTATGGCTGGATGCTCAAGAAAAAGCATATCCCAAACCACCAAGAAGCTCTGAAGTGTTAGTTTTGTGGGTTTCTGAAATGGTGGTGTGCCCTCATGATCTCACTTCACAGAGAAACAGATTCCTCGCAATAACACCCTGCAAAACAACCCAAACCCACTACCAAAAAAACCCCCACAGACCAGAAAGCCCTCTCAAAACCCCCAAGAATTCTCTCAATTTCAAAAATTACCGTTGGTAGTTGGTTGCCTCAACAGACTGAGGGGACAGTGGGAACGAATCAAGACGTACATTGAGACTGTCCCTCCCTGTCCAGTGGAGGGCAGGGCGGCAGAACAGAGCGTTTTCCACTGCCATGCTAAGAACTGCTCTGAGGATGCAAGAAAGACTTCAGACTCCACCGGTTTGGTATTTTCAAATACCATAAGAACGATGACTACAAAATAGATGGAAATGGAAGTCAAGGTGAAGATTGTGCGGTCTTCCCTTACAACAAAAGTCCCTACTAAACACTTTCTGCCAAAGGTGGGAATAATGTCCTTCGCTCAGAAAAGGACAGAAAGAAATAGGCGGGACAACAGCTAAAATAATGGGAGTCAGGAGACCTCATATTTCCCCCTTGCAACTCTATAAGGGGAATAAGTTACAAAAATCTGCAGCACGTTACCCTCCCCCTCCTTTTTTCTTCACCCCCCAAATTTCAATTTCCCTGGAGAAGCAAGTAGGAGAGCAGCTGACAGGATTTCACACTGAACCACTGCAGTAACCGTCATGATTCCTTCCCTACCAACTGAAGGTGGAACAGTGTGAGTCCATACCTGGGCAAGGGGAAGGAGATGACATTTGCTTTTTCAGTATCTGCGTGCTGCCTGCAGGAAAGGCAGGGGAAGATCTGCAGATGGAGGAAACCCTCTAAGGTCATGACTGCAGGGAGAAATGCTACTAGTGACAAACAAAATCTTAAGACATTGCTGGGTGTGAATGTTGAAACAACAAATACACAGGCAAAATACAAAGCCCCAAAATTTCAGAATTATCTCCTTCATAAAGCCAAACAGAGGCACAGCTCCAAGTGCAGAGAAAGTAGATTATAAGGTCAATTGTAATGGCAACAGAGGATGGCTTTTCTGCCTCTCGTGCATAGGCCAGAAAAATCAAGCTGGCAGCTGCCAGCTCCTGGAGATACTGGTGCGCTCTGGTTGGTGAAGTCTTGCATCAGCTGCAAACGAACCGAACTGTGCTTTTGAAAAAACTACTATTAACTGCAAATCTCCCATTTCTTTCCTCCTCCGTTCTGACTGATCTCCAAGGGCAGTTTCATAGGGGATCCTGGTGGCTTTTAAACCGCCACCCAGTTATGCATGCTCAAAACAGCAGAAAAAGCATCGGCTGCTTCTAACCTCTAAATGTGGCCAGTCATGCTGGATCAAGAACCCAAGGGCCCTCCAGTTCCTCTGCAGGTTTAATCCACTGCAACGGGATGTGCCAAAGCAGCAGAGCACCACAGAAAAATAAAATACACAAGGGCAGTGTCCTGCGTTAAAAGTGGTCCAGTGATTGCTCAGGGTCAGGTGGGGCTGTAGCAACCCAAGTTATTTCTCGGGATTATTTCCAGTTCCCCTGAACTGATGTCTCTCAGAATTGCTTAGTAGCATGAGCCTTTTGCTCCTTCTTTGCACAGGAGCAACCAGACTATAGCAGAACACATTTATTCTAAAGCCAAAGATGTATTCAAAACATTAGCTCCAGCAAAAGAAACAATCAGACACAAGAGCTTTCTGATCCAATCCCAACAGTGCACTTAGTAAGAAGAGAATAACTTTATCAACAAACAGTAAAAACCTTAGTTTCCCATGTCTGAAAGATTTCATTAAACGCTTGCTTTCGCTAGGTGCAGATCATTATATTTCTCAAAGACTGCAAGCAATGTGAGCCTGTGTCTGCACACCGAGGCCTGACTGACAGCTCTAGGAATTATAATAAATACTGCAGGAACACAAGCAGTGCTTTCAGAGAGTCCACTGGCAAATGGAGTGCTTTCTTAGAGAAAAAAAACAACCAAACACAACCCCCCCACAAAACCAACAAACCTCAAATGTCAAGACCCAAACCTGGTAATGCTCCATTTAATGTTGTTTCTCAGAAAAGAGTTTTAAGAAAAATACTCATCTAGCAAAGACTCTGCCCATTTTCCTGTCGCTGCAGTATTCAGTCTCTGACGCAGCACCTGGCCTGCCCCGCGGGCACGCTCCCCGCCGCCAGCGACAGGTATACCTGCACACAGCCCCCGAAGCTCGTCACCTTCGGCAGCTCATCCTTAGGCCAGCGAGGATGCAGCAACGGGAGGTCTGACTGGACCGACCCCGAGCCCTGTGCTCGCCCTGCCTGCCAGCCCAACCCAGCCCTCTCACACATGCATGTATTCCAAGTACCTGCCAAATCCCTCCTTGCACTAGCGATGGGAAGTGGCCTGAAATGTCTCAAAGGCTTCGGCTGTATTATTCATGCACTGACGGAGTCCTTGGCAGTGATAAAGGCCACAGTGATGGTGAAAAAAGCTAATTCACAGCCTAGGAAGGATTAATCCTGCTACTGTAAAATGTCTTGGCTGCAGTGAGAGTTAGCCACTCATGGGACAGACATAAGCCAGAATTAAACCAAGTACATGCAGAAAACTTTGTTTTTCTTGCAAAGACAGAAAGAGGACAAATAATTTCCAGGCAGTCTGTTGAACTACGTTCTTGCTACATCTTTTATTTAAAGATCAGTGATACCCAAAGGTGTAAGGGTCATGCTTTACTCTGCCTGCTCCATCGCCTCCACACTCAAAGCTGCTCAGAGCAATAGCCACAGTCCTGATGCCAGCAATGAAGTTGGACCATTCAGGGTAAGCATGAAAAACCTACCTGCAGCTCCAGTACTACTGAAAATTGCCATAAAACATAAGATTTGATCTTTTCCAACCATCTGTATTTCTCAGCTGCAGATGAATTAGTCACCAACAGATAAAAACATTTTCTGCTACTCCTGCAACATGGCTATCTCACACCAGCTCCTGCCCGGACTCAAAGCTGCAGTCATACCCCATGGATCAGGAATATCATCCAGCACTGGAGTACAACCCAAATGCAATCCACCACTATTTTCACCGGGAGCCCGCAGTATAACTTGCACTCATGTAGCGCTCAAGGGACCCTACATGCACAACCACCTGCATTCAGTTTCCAAAAAATTATGTAAAAATGCAAAAAGCAACTCGCAGCCTGCTTTTCAATTCCCGATTTCTTCACGGTCCTGGCCCTTTGTAAGCAGTTTGCCCTCCAGAAAGGAGCGTGGATATAACTGCCCTGAGGCAGTGCTGGTAGGGACGGGACCAGCACGATGCCTGCATGAGGAGGCTGAGGTCCGTCAGTAGATTTTTTTCAGGCTCCCAGAATCAGACCAGCAGAATGAAATGCCAATGCACTAGTACAGCTGTAATACTGTGTATTTTAGCTTATTTTTTTCATGTTTAAATACTATCCCTGAATAAACACTAGTAAAAGTTGTACACCGGCATGAAGGAAAAGCTATATCCATTTGTGATGCCAGCCAGCACCACTAGAAACACTCCACAGACACCCACTTCTTCAGAGAAAGGAAAGCAAATGGAAAATAGTTCCATACTGAAATACTGTGCGCGAGCCACTCAAAGGCTCTTAACGCTACTGCTCTGATTGCCCTTATACACCAGTAGAGACAAAGGAATGCAATTTGATTGTGCATTTGTAAAAGGAAATTGTATCCCCCCCTCTTTCTATCTTCCTTAAGCATTTGCAGTTTTTCAGAAAATTCCATCAACAATATAAATCTCCTGGGCCTAATACAATGTACAAAGTCAGAGTAATCAATTCTTATTTATTAATCAGCCTCTATCATGATGTTCCATAATCATTATATGACAGTTTAGACACAATAATAATGAAGCTAACAGAACTAATGCAATTTGCGGTAAGATGTTGGCAGGCAATGGCAATAACAGCTCTTGATAATAACAGAGTAAGGCAAATAGGTCTTGGTCATAAGAAAAGATATTGAAATGGACAAAAACACACTGGGGAGAGGAGGTTTTAGATGTACGCATCTTCAAGTTATTAATTAAAAAAAATAAAATAACGTTAGAGAACCCATCTGCATCATCAGAAATGACGGGTTTCAGCTCATATAAAATCACTTTTCCTCTCAAGAAGGCACAGTAACAGCATTTGAACATCCTCACAGGATCTCAATGCTTAGTAAGGCTAGAAGAGCCAGATGAAGGAAAAAATGAACATTTCTCTTGGAAGAAAATTCTTTAATTACAAAGTAGTCTGCCTGGGATTGTGCCATGGAAAGCCTGCAAATCCTGGCTTTCTGCACACACTAAAAACAAGAGCCACCCCTAAAACTCTCTGCTGCTTGCTTCTCTGTGCCTGTGTGAATAGAAGAGCTTTAAAAATGGGTAAGGGAGAAAAGCACAAAGCAAGGAATGGTACTTAGATCCTTGGGAGCAAAGTCTACTGCAAACGACACATTGCTGGGGGTGCTTTCAGTTCTCAAAAACATCCTTGTTCCAATGATCAGAGGAATTTCTGGGTGAGAGGGATCACTGCACCACGGAAGAAACAGTTCAAAGGGACAGCAAGCCACACAGAATAATTCTGTGGCAATATGACCCCTTGAAACGCTCAGAGGAGCATAGACCCGCACCTTAAAAATCTCAACTACTAAAAAAGACAGTGTGGAGAGAAAAAAAAAAGGAAAAGAAAGAAAAAAACCCTTGTTTATAATAAAGACTACATTCTGTAGCAATTTCCTAGATTCCTGGGGTTAGAAATCTAGATTGCCAATGGATAAGTGAGCCTTAAAATCACATCCCTGCTGACAAAAATTCATTTCTTATAACCGTCTCCATTTACCGGAATGTTGAATCTTTCCCATGGGGAAGGAACAAATGAAAATGTTATTTCTCTGCTCATGAACTCATACCTTTCTGTCTGCTTTTCACTGTTAGCAATTTCATTCTCTTCCAAATTTGACTAAAGCCTGTGACCTGGGGGAAATAATGTCTATATAATAATCTTCTGAAACTCTAATTCTGAGTCATGTTTTTTTGGATGTTGCCTCGCACTTTATGAAAATTGCACTGAGCTATGAAATGTAAGTGATGTGATGTCTCTGCCTTAACATAATCATTTTGTCTGGTGAACATGTTGCAAATAATAATAATAATAATAAAAAGGGAGTCTCCTTTGAAAGCAACAAAAATAAAATAAAATTAGGAAAAAAATCCATGCCTAATGGCAAAAAAGATGTTGTGGCACCCTGTTCCACAGCTTTATTTTCACTGCCCCACGGAAACAACTATTCACAACTGGTAGCAAATTAATGGTGTGAGAGAGGCAAGCAGAAACATCATGGCACTGAGGCCGAGCAGCTTAACAGCCCTAAAGCTCCCCTGACTGTGTGCTTCGGGGGACCTTACTAAATCCTGGCACAAAGCGTCACATCAGCACTTTGCTCCCCGTGCCTTGGCCTGGCTGACACCCCACATTTGCACGTGGGGAGAAATCAGAAACAAGTTCATAAAACACCAAATGCCTGGAAAGCGTAATTATTGGCTGGGGTCTCTTGAGCAGCTAGCTGAGCAAACTCAGCAGTGGGGATGTTTGCAGTTGATCAACTCTTCCCCCAAAAGCAGAAATAACCACAGTATCTCTTTATTGGTTCCACAGCCACACGCCGGCTGCATCCCTTCCCGGCTCTATAAATCTACACAAACAAAGCTGTACATTACCAGATGTTTATTTTATTTTTTTTATCCACACTGACCCATAAAATCTACAATGCAGTAGATCAAACAGTGGAAATCATTAAAAACTCGCTCTAAACAAAATTGGTACTGCCATATGTTTTGAGCCTTCCTCCATGTGAAGCTCCACAGGTGTAAATCTAGAATAACCCCATTTAGATCAACAGTTATTTCACATCTGCAGAGATGCAGCATATGGGTATTGGAATTTGGTCTCTGATGTTCCCGATATTTTTTATTTTTTTTAATACAACCAACTGAGAAACACAAAACAAGTAAGGAATGTTTTATCAGTTGCAAAAGAAAAGCCTGGCAAAGGCAAACTGAGAAATTTCCAGTGGATGTACTCGAACACGAGATGCACGGTGAATTGAAGCGCACAGCAATGCATGTTTGCTGTCAGGCAAATATCCTGTAAGTAAGATTTTTTCAGTGCATCCTAGATCTGCAGATTGGCAGCTATAAAGTGCATCTTTAATTGTGAAAAACAGGGAGAACTGACAGCCCAGACCTCAGTCAGCAAACAACATATTCTGGTGTTGTGAAAATTCATTTTGTCACTGACACCATCTGAAGAAAAGCATCTTTAATTGTGAAAAACAGGGAGAACTGACAGCCCAGACCTCAGTCAGCAAACAACATATTCTGGTGTTGTGAAAATTCATTTTGTCACTGACACCATCTGAAAAAAAAAAAAAAAAAAAATCACTTGGAGGGGCACCCTCCATGAACTTGGACTGCCTGATCTCAGCTAAAGCAGCATTCTGGGTCTCCACCACCATTTGGGATTTACAAGCTGCTCCATTTTTCTATGGCTATCTTGTAATGAATTGAAGCACTTGATGTACCCGCACTTCTGTCAGCAGCCTCAGACTATCACCATGGAAAGCATGTGCATACGTGTGAGAGTGCGTATGTGTGCGTCCGTATACAAATGAGGGAAAGAAAAAGCATGACAGAGGGTGTCTCTGGGACATAGAACGCAATGGAAGATGATGATGTAATGCTTATTGAGGGAGGACCCTCATATCTGGCCTCCTGCACAATAGCACTGTGTTCGAATGCGGATCCTGAACAGAAAGACCAGCTCACCACACTCCTGCAGAGCTCCCCAGGGAAATCAGTCCAATCCTTAAAACAAACCACGCAGCGGTGAATCTCCTCCAGAGAGAGGCCAGCACAAGTCCTGCGCATCACTCAGAGTGCTCAGGCAGAGGGTGACCGCTGCGCTGGATCTCTCCAGGCAGATGAATCCACAACCTAATGCCACAGCCACTGAAGAAACACACACAACCCCAGTGACCTCAGCAGACCTGGGGACAGCCCACCTGAGCCAAAGCTAGTTACACCAAGTGATGTTTTACTACTGAGTGCTGCAGTTTTCGGTCAGGCCTAGCATGAGTAAGTTTCTCAGTTTCACACTAATCATCTCCATTTGTCTTCCACACGTAAGTTTAATTGTGCATTTTTTCGTAAAGCACCTTTAGATCCTTGGATAAAATCCGTCTGAGAAGCGCACGCTCTGAATTTGTTGTTGTTCATAGTGGTGCTGTAATGTATTTTTTCCAAAAAACCGCTACAACTTTCTTCTATGACAATGGTAAAAGGTTCATTTTAAATAATCAAGAAGGAAATAATTTCCATTAGATAAAGCAGTCAATAGGATCAGAAATGTGGCTGCAATTACTTGTTGCACTTTACAATGAAATCCTTGTAGTATAATAACCACAAGATGATGAAACACATTTTGTCTCCATTTCACATGACTGACCCCAATTTTGCCAAGGACATCTGAACACATTTAACATACTGAAATCTTCCATTAGGATAATGAAAATACACATTATTGAATTCTGCGTTTGCTTCACAGTGCTACAAATAGCAAATTCAATCTTTCTTACTTTTGGTGGAGACTACACCTGCATAACCAGTTGCATTTCTCAGAGGCTGAAATAAGCTACAAAATGAAAGAAGAGGAAGATGTTCACCTCACCAAGATGTTCACCCCAATCCATTCCGCAGCACTCACATGATTTTATTTGCTGTATGTGTTTACTAAAAAGACTGTGTATAAACTAGCCACCCACAACAGACACACAACTATCCTCCACTAAACCTAATAGTTAACAACAGTCCTAGTTAGTTAACAACAGGTGCTGGAGTGCTGCCTTTCGAGGGAGCAACTGCCAGAGTTTACAGCCATGGAGTGAAATTGAGCTTTGCTTCAAGCTACGAATATCTTGCTTAAAAGTCACTATGTCACCCACAAGCCTAGTGTGGAAACACATGGTCAGCCTTTTTGCTATTCTTTTTAAAAGGAGAAATTTCAGTCACAGAAAACTCCATCAAAGCCAGTCACAGCTTTTACCTGATAAGCACTGACGACACCTACCTTGTATCTCATCCCATGTCTGTCTCTGCTTTGCATAAGGCAATTTGCTTTAGTGTAGACCTTTGGAGACGCTTTCATCGTTTTTCTTATCCATAGATCTCAAATCACTGAAATTCAAGCCCCACAACTGATATGCCCAAGGCAACAATGAGAATTGATTTGTCTCAAAGAAAAAACCAAATCCAGTTCCTTCAGGCTTCTGGTTGAATACAGTGAAGATGAGGCCTTTACACTACTGGGTACAATAAATATTTCTGCCTTTTTTTTTTTTAAGCCAATGGATCAGTATTTTCTTTTCATTAGCTTTAAAATTCACTGCAGCCGCAGAATCATGAGTCACACTTGCAGAGTCCCTACTGTTTCATCTGGGTTCTCTTTCAGCGGCTGGTACTCACACACCAGGAGAAATGGAATAAAAGAGCCAGCCATTACCCTGCTCCTCTCTAGAAGCAATGCTTTAGGCACTTTCTTATTCAAAAATAAGAACCCAATCATGGATCACAGCTTTCACCTGTTAAACTCTGTTCAATACAGTCTTCTGAGGCATTTACGCATTATGTATTCTACAGTCATTGCTCAAAACAATGTATTAAGTCAATGGATGGCAATGAAATTTGGATCATTAACATCAGCTCCCCTCAACAAAAGTGTGTCCCCATCCCCATGACCCCCCACCTCAACTTCAGAACCTCAAACAAAGGCTCACGTTAAATTCCACGTGTTCACAGAGCAATCTCACACAATTTTAAAGTCTGTTCTCATACACAGAAAGCTTTGATGTTGAAAATTACAACCCAAGTCAACAAGAAAGACACTCTGATTGCAATCCCAGCATCCTTCTGCTGTACTCTGCTGAAAAGCGGGAACGAACCGACAACAAAATTCACAGTCCAAAGAGGAAGTCTGAGTTTCCAGAATTCCAGATAACCATTCTGTGTACTGTCTGATAAAAATACTGCAGTGTAACCAGGAAGAAGTGATGCTAAAAGATTTTGCAGGTTCTGAATTCAAGGCACCTCCATACCAGCCAAACGTCCCCTAGATCAGCTGATGGGTAAATCTGATTTGAGTGTGTACCCACAATGCAAAGGGACGACAAAGCATAATTAGATCAGCAGAGTGCACAGAAGTTTTGACATAAGCCACATCTCTTCTTGTGGCAGCTGGAGGCATGGCACTCTGTATACACTGAATTATCAGTGTACTCCTACGACAAGATGTTCTAGATGTTGCTCTGCTTTGAGTCATTTTTTCTGCACATAGCAATAAAAGACATGGAGAGAACAAAAACATACAGCTCATGACTGACAGCCTCTCCTAAAGAGCAGATTTCACCATTGTTTACCTGCACTGCATGAGATGGACCCTGTACAACCACACAGCACTATACCAGCAACAGGGAGGCAGTGAAAAATAAGAGCTTCCTCAGAGTCTAATCTGTAATTGCAAACATCTAAATACAAAGCATTGAAGACCTTGGAAAGCAAATGCTTTCATTTGTGCTTATGTTTGGAATGTCACTATCTGATCTCTACCGCAACCATTCAGCTTACTTTAACAGAAAAACTGTTGCTGCATATAACAGTCTGAAAGACCTATTACAACGTACAGACCCTGGTTTTCTGGCTTTCAGCAGAGCACCAAATTTACCTCCATCTCCTTCATCTGAAGGAAGCAGAGTTACATTTGGAGAAGATCCTCTCAGGGCAAAAACCTGTTCCATAAAACACAATCTGAGCTGCGACTGAAATGCCAGCTGGATTTCTGGAACCATTCAAGTTAAATTGATTGATAAAAGACTAATTTCCACTAAGGAAATTCAAGTTTGACTGGTTCTGAAGCAGCTCTGAGTGAGAAGGGATGCATTCATGCCATTACACTACTTTTGCCCCAGTGAAGGTGTATCTTTTTCAGTATTTACTAATTCCAGTTCAAGGAAGGTGGTCAATATTAGAGTCAATTGAGGCTGATACAAAGAAGCTCTCAGATTCCTCCACTCCATTAACATCCATTTTCTCCTCTCCATTAATACCAGTTTTATTCTGGTGTAACTGCACTGATCTCAAAGGAGTTACACCAACCTTCCACCAGTGTTAAACAAAGATAAAATCAGACCCTATTTCTTTAATAATTTTCTTCTGGAAAATATTACTTTCCTCAGACAATTCACACAAGAGCAATATAGCAAGAAACACACAAAGATACCGGTAAAATGTAACAGCTGAACAGTCAAGCAGATAAGAACCATATTTAGGTTCTGACCCAAAGCCTACTAAAGTCAGTAGCTTTTACATCAGACCCTTTACTCCCTCTTTAACAAAAGTTAATACACCCAGCAACAAGGAAGCTACAAGTTGCCTGCAGCAGCATTGACCTGCAGAGCTAAATGGATTGACCATTGAACTCCAGTTGCTGAAAATAATTGAGCTGAGAAAGACACGTCAGTTATTTCCACTGGTGTCCATTTTACACTAAGCTAGCAGTTCCCACATAAATTGGATTCAAAGATGCAGAACTCCATGGCACACCAATCTATGACAGTATGCAAGGTTTTATGTAAGCGTGTGCACGGACACACAGTCGTGCAGACACATAAATATCAACTACGTGTATCACAGAAGATGATCTGGTCTATTAACTTCAAGTCACTGAGAATTATATGTACTGAGATCAAACAAAGAATGTGCGTTGACTTCAATGTGCTTTAAATCAGGCCTAAAACAGAGATTGGTAGGACTGAAGCATAGTAGCCTCTTAAATATTTCAGACACTAGAGTTTAACAGAATGAAAATGTGTCATAGCAGTGCTATTCCTAGAAAACACACAGCCCAGTCTATGTGCACACAGCGGTGAACGAATAGTTGACATTCTCTGCATTCACTCCAAAACAACTCCTTAAACAAAAAAAATTGTCTATGACATAAATAAACCAATAGGGTAAATTCCCCAGTGTCAGCTTTTGTATTATTGATGCCTAATATTTTAAAATAAAATCAAGTAGGATTAATCTTCTTGTATAACTATACCAAGTGGAAAGAAATCACTGGCAGAATATGTTAGTGGTTATCAAAAACAATCAACCGCTGATTCCACATTAAACAAAACTGGGCAGATGACACTCACAGAGAAATTCCAGAGGAAGGTGAGGGAAGACAGGCGCTGAGAGCACACCGCACAAAGCCCCCCTCTGCAATCGGTTAGGAGAAGAATCAGGCACAACCACCCACAGCTGTGGTAACAAACCTCATTTAGAGAAGTGTCTTCAGGTGAGTTAAGTAACCGCCAACTTACCTCAGCCTCTTCCCCAGCCAATGAAATGCCTCTCTGTCACCTGGGTTGACCAGGTTAAATTTACAACCAGACAGGAATACAAACTGGTTTAAGTAACACGTGTTAACTAACTCTGCACAAGAGTTACCAGGTTTGGGTATGAAAGCACAGATTGTATAAATACTCCAAAGGAGCAGGATTTTGCTTCTCCAGCAGAAAAAAAAAAAGATTTAAATCAAAATAAATGTTTAATTCACATGGAAATATAAAATCCATGGGATTAGATTCAGCAATATTGTATCAGGAATGCAGAAGTTGTGTTTCAGTATTGATTAATGGCAACAAGGTTTGAATTTGCATATAATTTACAATCACGTCCTTCAACAAATGTCTTCATTTAGTATTATTATGAGTTTGGCACGACAAGATTATTACAGATCACTATCAGGAAGAATCAGTAAGAAACCCACCATTCATTTGGAAATACTGCAACAGCCGTGACTGGGTGAGGAGGCATAAACCTGCTTTATGTAGAGTGCTGTACATTACTCAAGTGTACTAGTGTCACATGCAGATTAGGAAAATGATTAGTTCTGTTCTGCTGGCGTTGACAATACAGGGAAGATGTCGTCCCACTTCAAGGAGATTACAGTCTAAATTGCTTCTCTTGTACTGGGCAAGCGGTAAAGCAGGCGAGCACTGGACAGCACTAAAGGGAGGTCAGGGAGCAGCGCGCGAGCCAGCCAGCTTTGCCAACAGCAGTAAGCTTCACAAGCCAGGCTGTCAAGAAAGGGACTAAGAGCTCTGATTTGCATGCAGTGATCGATTAAAATCAGACAGCCAAAGTAGTTACCATCCCCTGCACCATCTACTCCATTCCCCTGATGGCAGTTGTCATCCCACCACAGCAGGGACAACTGAATGGCTCATGAAGCAGCTTCTGGAGTGCTCAAGTTTTCGGCTTAGAGTATTATGTCTCCAGTTTGAGTTTAACTTAATATGCTTTAGAAGCCATTCATTCATCTGCCTTGCAGAGGAGGTAATCTCCATCACAAGGGCAGGACAGACAGCTTGAGGGCCATAACCTCTTCAGCTGTTTTTCGCCTTTAATTTGCCACAGCTTGCAAGTCAGAGACCTCAGGCAGGACCTCAGTCATATGGCTGGATTTCAACAAAGCACTTAGGACCAATGAAATCTGTGGAACAACCGGTGATTAAAGTGAAGCAGGTGCCTGAATGCTTAGCCGGATTGAGATCATTTAACCTAGACCAAGACACTGGCTGTAGCTTTACAGCTCAGTTGACAAAAATTCACCCATCAGATGAATACAGTGTGTCTGTACCAGCCTGTGTGTTAACGGTTACTTGAGTAATTTCAGATGCTCATGTAAAAGTGTTGTTTTAAATGAAGAGCTTTAACAACATTTAACATTTAACAAATATTGCAGAGATCAGACAGGCCCACTAAATAGGTCAGGACTGTAAAGGCAACATAAATTACTGAAACATTTTCTCACTTTGAAAGAAGTCCATGCAAGTACCAATGCTGTGAAATACCACCTTAAGGGAGTTGTTTTGATAAAAACAAATGGCCAATCCTAAAGATTAATGCCTCATATGATGCATTCCGGTTATTAATCCCACCTTCTTCCTCCCACTGGCCCCGGTAGTGAATGTTTTCTGGAAAACTGCATGGAGCCAGATGGTTAACTATTGGAAATCTATACTAAAAAGATTAATGTTACCCCATGACAGGGATCAGTCATTTGTGGAGATTTCCTAATACAAATGGTGACATTTGTTTATTCAGACTGGCTGGATGAGCCATACTCTGAGGAGAGTCTAATTAGTTCTCAAAGATTTTCAAAACATTGTGGCCCAGCTGCTGAGCTGCAGTTCAACATCTGAAAGAAAATTACATGCGTAAACAGATAGATGAGTAACACAGACAGACAGACAGACAGGAGTGCCTGCTCTTCAAGCTGCCTTTGAGCTGTTAATTCTAACACGGTATGTGGACAGATGTTGGTACCCTGGGTGAGTTAAGTTCTTGCAATGGCCACTGGAAAGACTCCAGTGCCAGTCGCAGTGATTAAATACTGCAGTTCTGGGAGCGTTACTCTTTACACAGAAGAGCTGTGCAGAGTCACAGTCTGAACGCCCACCTACACCGACCAGTCACAACACCAGCCCACTCTAATGCACAGGAAGAAATTCCAGCCACCACACTTTTATGTGTAAACTACACATACTGCAAGGCAGGTGAGTATGAAATAAACAACTGTGCTTTCCACAAAAGTTTCAGTGTGAACAGTACTTACTACATTTCACAGTAGCCCTTTTTCCAGATGGATAAAAAAAATAGTATGTCCAAGGCCACTGTAATTTCCAAACCACTTAGATTAAGCCTCCTGCATTCAGGAAAGCAGTGAAGCATGTGCTTTAAAGTGAAGCACACACTTAAATCCCATTGACTCCAGTTATGCATGTGTGCTTACACGCTCTCCTGAATAAAATGGATGTAAGCATGTGTTTAAACTTGAACCTATGCTTTGTTGAGATTAGACTGTGAAGAGAGGAGAGTGAAATTTAAGCTGATGTGAGAAACACTGCTTTTATCACTAAGCAACAAGGCCCTTCCATCAGCAGAGAACGTATCTAAGTGTTTTGGCGGGCAGGGGGGTATCAACATACAAGTGATTTTCTTTTCCTTCAAAAGGATGTAAGTGAAAAAAGCAAAAGAAAAGCCATGAATATTGAATACTTTTATATGAATTATACAAATGCTAAATTCATCAATATGAAAACACTGACAATCTTGAGACTGAGGCCAGGACAGATGTTAGCTTTATAACCAGCTGCTGCATGAAGACATTTCAAACTCCCTACTGGCTGTTATCGCTCCCCCGCTGGAAGTCACCACGGGCACAGTGCAGCCAGCAGAAGGGATTGTGCGAGTGCACCTTCATCCAGCGCAGACAGAATCAACCGCATTAGCTTACAAAAGCAAAATATGAGAGCTGTGGTTAAATCTATTCGATGCGGACGAGTGGAGGAGGCGCAGCAGCACTCACAATGCAGGCAGGACACTTCAGATGGCGAGAGCAACTACAGCTGACAGAGCTAAAGGAGGACCACAAGACTCGCATGCATGTTCCACACTTTAGAGTAATATATCATGATTTCTTTCAAAAGCTAGCACCTGCAAATAGGCCCAGCTCAAAAATGGGGTCTCAAGAAGAATTACAATTACTTGGACCATTTTTTGGTGTAAAGAAAGGTTAACTCTAATGGGCTAGTCTAAGAAACAAGTTTAAGAGCACATGAAAACATCAGTTTTGTTGTGTATAAACTCCTTGAGCAAAACAAGCCAAAAAACCCAACACCACCAGCAACAAAAAAGAAGTACTTTCCTAAGAAGTTACAAAGGAAAACATGATTTTGAAGTATGTCAGTTCCTACACATCCAGTGGCAGAACTATTACTTGCTAAATAAGACAGACCAGATCAGGTGGAGTAACCTGGCACAGCTCTGGTGAAGCCAATGGAAGTAGACTGGTCAACACAAAACTTGAAACTCTCGCACTAGAATTGTACCGTTTTTCTTTTAAATCCTGTGCCTTTTCACATCCATGAAAACACTGACTAATGGCTACGGACAGCAACTGCAAATTAAGATCATTTAGTTATTTACACATAATATTTTTGTTTGATATCCTTTCCTCTCCAGTGGTGTTTTTTTTTTTTTCATCTCAAACTACAAAGTTACCTTCAGTTATGAGCTTTTTAGCCAAGGACTGTTTATGTAAGTACATATAACCTTAACAAAAGGAACTCTCAGCCTCTTACAGAGATCCTGCCGTAGTACGAAAATAGAAATCCTTCTGGTACTATATAGAAATTTAAACCAATATGTTTTGCACATCATCCCAAAATCACCTCCCCTTTGATCCTGTACCAACTATGCCGTATGTGAGATTTATGATACAGGAAAATACTTTCTTCCAGTGTATATGCAAAAGCCTCATGAAACAAAGTGTGATTAGCTGAAGTTAAATCAAGTCACCTTAAGTCGGAAAAGTATGAGCTTTAAAAGTAGGTATTTATTAAGAAACGGAATTTCTAAGTAGTATCCCTCTTGGTGGTATAAATATCTGACACAGACTTAATCAAGAGCACATCTTGGAGGAAATATTAAAGTAGCACACAATTTGATACCACTGCAAAAAAGCAATCAAAGCAGAGCATGGCCATAAATTAATAGAAAAAGTTATATATCCAAACCAGACTAAAAGTAATTTTGTAAGTCAGCAGTAAAAAGTTAAATAAACACTAATTTAATCTATTTTAGATGCAGCAGTCAACAGATGAAATACTTTACTGCTCTCTAGCTGTATGAACAGAGTCAGCTGACATAAAAATCGAAAAAAGAAAGAAGGGAAAACCACGTCCCTGTTCAGGATTCCCTAAGCAGTGTGGAAAGCACGAGCACTGAATCATGGGAGAGAAACAGACCTCCTGGGCCAGGGAAGCTGCTGTTCAAGGGAAAACTGCCAAAGAGGGTTTTGCTGCAATGACCTCTAAATAACGGCTGCAACCTATTTTTACCATGCTGCCTCTCTATGCACTTTTAGGCAGCACAATCATACTTTTGTAGAGAAGAAGCACTTCACATCCCTCTGGGGTATGCATGGAAATGATTAGTTCCTCCAAAGAGCTATCCTATATCAGAAGCAACAAATTTCCTGGCAATGCGGAAGGAGGAGGAGAAAGACGGAAGAAATGGAACAGGGTGTCAGTGGAATTCCTAGGGATTACCACTTCTCAAACCCCTCTGTGTTTCAGTTGCTCACATACATATTCACCATTAACATCAGGCGGAGGACTCCACTGACAGAGGTCCCTAGAGAGGACCTGGAGTTTTAGGAAACAAGGCTGCCAATAACGAAGGAGTAATATGATTAGTCTCATATCTGAATTACATATGCAAGCGAGTGTATGACAGCATGAGTTTCATAGCTACCTCATACACTGCCTGAAGCTTGTTTTTCCTTTCTAAACTAGCTGCAGCAAACTTACCTTCAGATAAACATTCTCAATGATATTTTCAAGAAATAATAGAGGATTCGGTTGTTATCACTCCAGGCATTTGTAGTGCAGATAGACAAGAAAAAGGACTTGGTAATGACTGAGTTGAGAAATGAATGACGAGCAAATTCATAGCAGGTTAATGAGAATCAGACAAAG
Source organism: Buceros rhinoceros silvestris (assembly GCF_000710305.1). Classification (NCBI taxonomy): domain Eukaryota; kingdom Metazoa; phylum Chordata; class Aves; order Bucerotiformes; family Bucerotidae; genus Buceros; species Buceros rhinoceros. The sequence continues at coordinate 46,498 of NW_010387980.1, read as the reverse complement.
ATAGCAAAGGAAAGAAGAAAGACACACTGGGAACTGAAATACAAAAACAAGAGCAAGAAGCTGTGACTAATGATATACAACCAACACAATTAATAAACTTTGGCTTTGACTCTGAAAGGTACCTAAGACATCTCACTGAGCTCCCTCTGCCTAAAGCCGGGCACAATCCTGATTAAACTGTTAGGTCAGCTCAACAACAGCATTCTTCAAATCCTTCCGTTAAATAAGTGAATGGAGACGTTTGTACATGATGGTTCTCTGGTTAAATACAACAAAACTTCTACTGCTTAAATCAGAACAAAGTCCTTTGAACTGATTAAGTCCTCTGTAAGAAAGACTATGGTGATCAAAGGGCTGCTAAGTGGCCTCTTGCTATGAATTCATATTGATGTTGTTCTCCTAGTTACTGTTTCTATACCACAGGAAATTTAAGTAAGCAACATGCACTTAGTAAACCAAACCGATGAAATAACCTGCGAACTACGGGGAAACACTGGGCAAACAAATGATCCTAAGGATGAATGGGGAAGGCTGTTAGTTGAAACTGCGTGGGAATCACAAGGACCCCTGTCTTGAGGTCAAGAAGTGCTTCTACCGCAGAAGAAAATACAGTGTCATCAGGTGTCATTGCATCAATACATCAAAGAGCCGTCAAAGAAGACAGTCTGCCTTTGCAACCATTTGCAGGACTAGTTGTGTTTTTGGGGTATTTTTTAAACAACATTAAATTTGCATTAGCTTGGATGGGGAAAAGGGATGGCATATAAAGGGAGAGAGAGCTGAATTAATATTCATGAGCAACATACTGGAAGAACACAAAAGAGGGGATTTGAGGGAGCTTGGAAAAGGAAAGAAGAGACAGCCATTAGTACTAGAGACCTCCTGCGTAACACATTCTGCTCTCAAGCAAGAATTGCAATGTCTTTTCCCCATCTACACTAAATATCGCCCTGTTTTGAACAGCTCTTGGATTCCCCACTCCAGGGCACTCCAGGGAGGAAACTGTTTTGGCTGAAGTTTGGCGGGAGCAGGTGGCATTCACCAGCTGCAAGTAATTCTGCTCTTGTTGGCACCGCAGCAGTTCTTGGACTTCTCACAGTTTGTGTTCAGCGGGGAAGGGGGAATGGGGAGGGAGCAAACAAGTCCTTGGTGGTGTTTAACAACATCCCAGGCTTCACGGCTGCCTTTTCCAAGCTGGCAGCTCTAAGCACACAGCAGAAGACATAGTGTTTTCAGAAGGTGCCTGCATGGATTTTCAGTATGGGGTTCAGGTTTGCTTGTGCTTCCGTTCTCTGCTGTGAGAGCACATCGCCTCTGACACAGCTGCCACTTCAAGGTGGAAACAACCCTGCAAGCCAGATGTTAATAATGCGGAGGAGGCAGGAAGGGAGAAGAGGAGTATGGCTTATCACCACATGTAAGTGATCTCTCTGCAGATGGACTCACTAGCATTAGAGCCTTCCAGAGAGCCCCAAAACACATTCCTTTTCCCAGCATCTGTGCTGCCAATTCTCTCTGTGTGTGCGCCCTTGTCCACAGAAACTGCAGCTGGAAAATTCTGGGGCTACTGCAACTACTGTGCAAAAGCACAGAGGTACAAACACTTCAATTATTACCTTCGATGTCATATTTCAAAGAAAAGAAAGAGGAATCTGGATCCTTAAGTGTGGCAACACCATTAAACTTTTTGTATGAACGTAGTTATTTCCATCTTCAGAAGCCATCTGAGAAATCAAAGGGAAGCATGGGAGCCAAAGAGGCAGCAGTTCTCTCCCGTTTCTAATCACAGCAGAGGGAAGTCAAAATTGCAAAAGCATCTCTTCTAGGAGAATTTTAAAATTGTTTTAAAACTCTTAAATCCCTCTCTTTTCTTTCTACTTTTTATTTCAACTGTGCACCATGAAAACCCTTTGATCTGGCACCCAAAATGATTCCTTGAAGGAGCAACATATTCCCCTTGCACGCACTGATATACCAACAGTCCAGCCCGTTGTTTGAAAGGTTTCTTTCGTTTCCAAATGGCACAAGTGTCATCACGTGCTATAGTGATGCCACTCCACACGTGAACTTCACTCTCTGACCCAGCCTGGCACACGCATTTCTGCAGGGTGGAACAAGCATTTTTTTCCCCTCCAAGCTCATCTTCATCACCATCCCTGACAGACACATCCTCCTTGGCAATGATCACACACTCTGCTAATGAAGTTATCTCATGATCTTTTACTATAGCTTGTGTCTATTCTGCCATTTTAGAGCAACCTCTTTTTGCCTGCTGAAGTGAAGCAACTAGTCAATGCTACTAATAGTAAGAAGTTCTGTTACATTAATAGCTAGAAATCTATTTACCCAGTGAGCTGCACAAATGCACAGGCAGGCACTGTCTCGATGCTGAAGAGCACTTTTATACAGGTCACTGAAAAAAATGAGCAACTAAAACATTCATAATAAGTACTCTTATAAATCAGTTTCTTTTCATTCACGAGTAACTGATTTTCAAATATTTTTTGCTAGCAATTCTTGTACCGTGATGCTACACAATATGGCCAACTCCACTGATACAAAGCGCCAACCCTGAGTTGGTACCAAAAGCACTCTGAAATGCAAGGAGATCTGTGGGAAAACCCTCTAGCATGAGTGAATGCTCTGCATCCTGCAGCAAAGCTAGACAGCAAGCTCCTCGGCAATGACAACTGCGCTGACCTGCCTGCAGGAGTCAAAGGGCTGCGCATCCTGATGCAAGAGGGCTTGAAACAACAGCATTTGCCAGAGTGAACGGTAGATGTGGCATCCACATCTCTCTGTGGGAGGGAGAGTTCAGAACATCAAGTGAGATGAGATTTCAGTCGGTGAATAAGATACTTCAGCTGAATGCACATTAATCTTCAGGTGTAGCAACGGAGGAAACATTTGCCCTGATTTTTTTTTTTTTTCAAACAGATTTATCATCACTAGAGGAAAAGCCATCAAAAAACCTTTGCTTCCTAACAGTCTGAGAACAGCAAAAACCTAATAACGTTTTTCTTATGGACAAAGTACCCCCAAATATTTACGAAGAACCATTACAGCACTGCCTTGCGACTTTACAAGCCTTCATCTAATTACTTCCAGTGAAACAAACACACAAATCTCCCAGCTCCACGCTGCCACACACACAGGCTCCCCGAGCACCAAGCCTTCAGCAACCTGCCTCTGATGGACACTTTTTTTTTCAGGAAATGACACAGAGACATAGGTAAAAGGTGATTTAGATAGACTGCTGTGTCACAAATTGTCAGGATCTGATTTAAAGACCTTGCCTTTGTCAAGAAAGACAGTTGGGTGTCTGCTTTAAAGAAGTACTGGGAATATTTTCATCAAAGGTTCGAATTGAAAAACAGTGGGAGGTAAATATCTGAGATGTTGCCAAGAAAGACCGCTATATCCGTGCAATTACCATTAACAGGGGACAGCAGTGGTTCAATGAAGTAATTCAATCTGGTGCCCTACATTTTATCAGACAGCAATTTTGAGTTCTGACATAAAAGGCTGAGAAAGAGGATTGGACTCTTTTCAGCGAAATTCAGCCTTAAATTCTTGCAATCAGGAGATGTGTTCTCTGCCTCAGGTACAATTCTGCTATCCAAGTGACTCAAAAGAAGAATATACTAATACTCACTAACACTAAGCATTCACATAGGAACAAGTCATACTCTGGGCAAGTTTTGGAACTGCGTGCCTGCAGTATATGAAGGGAGTGTTTTCCCCACTGAACCATACCAGTATTTCCGTACCATAAGTTTTCCAGAAGAAACAGAGCCATTGTTTGAAAGATTAAACAATATGATGTAGCCTAAATTGGTAAATTTATTCTTCAAAAAAATGAGAAACTGAGGGAGAGAGAGTATTTCTTCAAAAAATGGCAAAATGAAAAGCCTGGGGAAGCTCACATCAAAACAATACCATCGCCTGGCTCCTCATCTTTAATCCATCCATATTGCAGCCTCCTCTTTACAACCTTTTGCACCTCCTTCCTCCAGAGTAATCCTACCAGTTAGTCAGATGATGGTACTTGGTGACTTCCAAGGTCACCAAGTTGCAAAGCAGACCTGAAGGGCACACAGCTCCCGTGCTGGAGAGCAGGAAGAACTTGCGCTGTGCCATCTCAGCACAGCACTCAACGTTTTGGTGTCTCCAGCATAGCGCCGACCTGAACAATCACCACCATAAACCCTTTTTTCAGGGAACTCGAATTTTATCCTTTTAATTCCTTTCTACCATCATCATTTTTGCCATGCTCCCTTCTTTTTGTACAACAATGTACTATCCTACAAATTCTCAAGTTACAGAATGCTGAAGTCTTGCAAGTTTTTCCACTTATTTTAAATGCACAGAGAACTGTGCTCCTGTTTTGTGCAGAACATGGTCAAGAACCTTTAAATACGAAAATACAAATCCAGGACTATCAATGAAGCACTCAGGGACTGCATATCCCTTTTCATGAAATGAATCTCCTCTAGAGACCCAACACTAACTTTCCTCCAAAGTATTAAGCACACAATAAATATAGTCAATGCTATAGAGCGTTCCTTTTAATGATATGAAACTGAGACCCTTGGAAGATGAAGGCTTTGTATATGACAGCTTAACTGCTTGCAATCAAACTAATTTGCAGTACGGTGACCTGAAATGAGTTTAAAAGCACCATAATGCGTGTTTAGCAATCAGTGAAGCAATTCTTTATTATTCAGGTTTGCATTCGCAGTTTGTGAGGGGGCAACCCAAAATATCTGAAATTCTGAAATCTGATCACAGTTCTGCTGAGTTGGGTAAGAAACTGCTGCAGTGCCCTGAGAGACTTGGACAACATTCACCCAATTTCACCCAATTCGAAGAAGAAATGTAAGGATTAATATTTTAAATTCAAACCATTTTATCCAAAAAGCACGAGCGTGCTTTAGGGCAGGGTTCTACAATGTACGAGAAAATACCATTCAGAAGGGCTGAAGACATGTCTCGACCAAATTCCAGCCCAGGTATTTTATTCTGCTTGCCTCAACATTTCTCAAATACTGAGTTAATAATATGTAGTTTTCTTAACCTCTAGAAAAATGCAGTTTTGTTCTCCAAAAACAGTTTTTTCTCTCCAGCTATCCTCATCATGATTAGTGGGATGCTGGAAAAACAGACGGCTGCTTCTGCTCTTCTTGCTTTGATGGTCATGTTGCTAGCAAACTCTTTAATGAGTCTCCATTCTCCCTAGGAACAGCACTACAGTTTATAAATGGTAAAATTAATAGACCTGGGGTAGATTTTATTACACGTAATGTATTTAGCTGGCAATGACGATGCCTCCCTTACAGCAGCTGTTACAATAAACTGCATTTTCAATGGCTCCTGGAAAACAAAAGACAACACCTAGAAGATTTCAGATAAAGAAACACCAAGGTTTCCAGGTCTCACTGCTCCGCACCAAATCTGCCTCACTGAGGTCTGTAATCATTAATAGGTAATTATGATCCACAGAGAGATGTCTATTGGGGATCTTGTCCACTTTTCTTGAGTCTCAATTTACTATCAGATGATTCATAACCTCTGTTGACAGCAAAGGATGGGCACACAGCGATTTTAAAGCGGAGCTAAAATGGATTTCAGTATAGCCTTCACAATAATAGTTGGTAAAACTAATTACAATGAAAGAAATTGGAGATCATTCATTACCTTACTAAGCAAATTAGGATTTGTTAACAATGGTTTATAGTGCCAAACACAGGATAACAAGGATTGTCTTTTCAACTGTATTCATAGGGGACATGACAGTTTATTGAGTGTGGTGCCATCCAAACCGCAGCTGCTGTAGTGTTTTTGTAGTATTTCAGATGGATACACACTTTTACATGAGCAAAATACGTTTAAATGTTTGGCTTCTAAAGTCAAGCACTAAAAATACCTGATCAACTTACTCTACTTGCAAGAACAACTCTTTATTTACCAACATCCCTGTGTCCCTGATCTGGAGTCTAGTATTACCCCCTTTCTGTAACATCAGCTGCCTGAACGTAGTAAACCTCTTTCAAATTATACTTCTCATCTCACCTGTTTCTCTCCTGTGGTAACTAATGGGTCTTACTGTACTTTCCTACACTGGAGTCTCTTAACACACTCCCTCCTGAAGAGAGCCAACATCATCACAAATACGACCATCTCAAAGAACAAAACATCGGCTGCTGAGGATGGCTGCCACTGCCTAAGCAGCAACGCAGGGAAAGCTACTGGTTTTAAGGGCTCTGTTTGAGAACATGAGCCCGGAGAATGTGCTGGTACGACTAATTCCACGCCTCTTCTGTAAGGTAACATCTCGGGAGAAAATCAGTCCTACCACATTGTGAAATAACTGGCCTTATCTAGGCCAAATACTGGTTTTCCATCATCTCTGTACTAATACTGCTGGTGCTCCACTTACTCTCCTTGGGATGAGTTTTTAGAGCTCTGAGTAATGTAATGCAACATTGCACAACACAGTGTCCCACTGGCACGCTGTAACTACGCAAACATCTGCTGAACTGAACCCACTCAGGGCCAAATTGGATAGCACAACTGATTAGCTAGACCCTTTGGGAATATGCTCACGATTTATGTTTGTCTGAGTCACCAGCCCATGTGCAAATCACATTTTTCATTTTTCTTCCTTTTTTTAAGGTGGAACAAGAGCATCGTACAGAAAATTACCCCACTGTAGCATAAAACCAGGTAAGATTTCAGCCTTCACCACTTTACTAGAAGTGCATAACGAATTACTAGGATGGAACTATCATACAGATATTAGAAAAATGATTTTGTATTACTGGGAAGTGCCAGGTTTATAAATATTTCCTTGAACATTCGGTGACCTCAGGAGGCTCTCTATAGATTAAAAGGATCCAAAAATAATTTTTGCTTTGCTGTACCATCCACAGCATCCACAAACATTGCAGACCCATGACCCACCTCCCACCAAACCCGAGTGCCTGGCAGAAGCATGGTGCTTAAAGAAGATTCCAAAGCTGACAAGTATCACCTCCATCACGTACGTGCTCGGTAACATGGCCTAAACACACACAGATTCCATTAATACATGGATGTAAACAGCAAATATGGCTACTTAATCCATACCTCAGTGTTCATTCACTTCTGAATAAAACCTGCTTCCATCTGTGTCTCCGCTTTCTGTCGTAGATGTGCTCGCACAGTGAATCTGCCCATTTTAACTTACCTTGGTGCTTTGGTTTTCTTTTGGTGGGCTACAGTACCTAACATTTTGCAGACCGAAGTATAACACGTATTGATCAAAAACTTTCACAGACAAAAGGTTTATTAGTATCTATTAAACTAAAACCTATTTTTGTTTAATTTGAGACTAATGACCTTTGTTTTGATGTTCTGGGTTAACACTAAACACAAAAACTAACAGTCTTTTCTAGTCAAAAGCTTGGAAAAAAAGAAGTCAATGCAAGTCTGTATTCTTTTGCACTTTGTTAATACAATAATTATATTTATCAGAAACACATGCTAATTGGATCATTCTGGAGCATTTTCCTCATTGTCTGGTACCGCAAAACACATCTGGGTCTTATTTGCCCCATGTAAGTTAATAAGGGTAGGGACTTTTTGAAAACAATAAGCAAGATAATCCTAAAAACAATTTCCCAAAGTGAAAAGGGAGGAAAAAATCCTCCATGTTTCATTCAAAACTGTGTAAGTGTAAAACTGACTTAAAGATAGAAACTGAAGGACATTTTCTACCTACTTGGTATCGGTGAAAGAAGAAAAAGAAAGTTAAAGAGATCTTACTGCTATGACTGTATGTAAGAAATGGTGCAGTTAAATATATCATGTAAATGGAACCTAATAAGGGATGTCTCCCCCACCTCCACAGATCCAAATTAGTATGATTTGAAGCAGCAATACATTGGCACTAGAAGATGTCAAGCTTCTTCTTCCTACTACATCCCTCACTCGGGAGAATTGGAACTTTTCAAGCTTGTTGCTGGAGCATAGGGGATGTTGACACCTTCCAGATTTTCACTTTACTGGACCAGCCCACAGACAGTATGGTGCAAGGGAACAGCAGATGGCTTTTCTTCTGTTACCTCTGCTTCCTAAAGATGAAGCTGAACATTGTTCTTAAACCATGCATATTCAGCTCTCGCTGTGTGGAGAACGAGGCTTATTTATGTATGTTAAGGCCTTCCATTCCATATTATATTTGTCCCATTCCAGAACATGTCTGTTTAAGTTCATACGATTTGAATTTAAAGTTCCTGGACAAAGGAAATCAATTTGCTCTGTCCTATGGAAAAACATTAAAGTTTTAGTCTCAATGCAAAATAAAAGTCAAATCATTTGATGATATTTTTTCCCTTCATCCCCTCCCTCTTAAAAATACATATGACACAAAACATAGGAAATGCTGAAAAAAGAAAAGCAATTTTTTCGTGTTTCACAACTTACCTTACATTGATTCGGGGTTTGCTATAATTAGAAAAACTACTACAAAATTTTTCAAGGTCTTACCACTGGCAGCAGTACAAACATTCCGTCTGTGAGGAAGTCCAATGTAAATCCAGGAGGACACGGCACTTCTCCAGGTATTAAGCAATTTTTGTGCTTGCGTTTTACACTTTATATGTGAGGTCACACGTACACAGTTCAATCCCATAATGTTCTTAGAGAATCACAGACCTCTATGAAAAAAGGCTAAATTTCACCATGTACTAATGGAAGAAAATTACTCTTTGGGAATCTGACAAGAGAGTAACACAGTTTTTCCATCATGTAATCGAATATTATATCGTCTTCTTGTCCCTAGAGTTTGATGCAATGATAGAACCAGGCTTTGAATATACTATTAACTATACAGAGCAATGCTATAGAAGAAGTCTCACTGCATTTTACCCACCTATTTTTACATGTACACAATGCTCTGTTTCCCCTACAGGTATTATAAAAGCAGAAAAGACGTGCTTGGAGAACACAGCATTAAGTTACAAGTGAAACAGGATATGAGCAATTTAAACACAAATCTTGGAGGAAAATAAACAGTGCATTGGATTGATTGGAAAACATTTTTTACTCCCAAACTTATCTGTGAAGTAAAAAGTATATCGATGAACGTGGGAATAAAGAGAAAGGTATAGACAGTTAAAGCAATAAAAGGGTATGCAAATAAATAACAACAAAGACGGATCAATTATCAAAGCAGCAGGGGTCTGTTCCTCTTCTCATGACATGAAATGGAAACCTAGCAGAAAGACAATTACAGCCACGTTTTTCAAGATCATCTGTGAGACCTGGGGCTTTTAACCAACAGGTAGAAATCACTGCGTCGTGTTCTCTGGACTGCTGTATGCAGGAGACAAGACAAGGCTGCCATAATGGGTTCCTTGAAGTCTACCAATCAACGAGAATTGGTACAAGTGGAAATCAAGATCCTACCATCTCGAATTAGAGAACTGGTAAGACCATGGTTCATTTTATTTACTATAATTGCATTAATTAAATAGTGCAGAAATTTGTGTACTGCTTAACACGACACCTGATTAGTCCAGGAGAACACTGGCCACCACGTCTGAAATACTACTTACAACGCATTTGTGGAGGAAGAAATAGAAAAGTTAAGTCAACCTATTGGGCAGACTGAGATTGGTTATTTATTCTCCTTTCCATATAACAAGGCACTTCCGTGTCAGGAGTAACGCTACACTGTTCTGACGCACGCGTGTTAAAGTCGAGATACACTTACAAAGTAGCCTGTTCCCAAGCTGGAAGGAGCTGAGCTCTGCAATAAAACACAAAGACAAAGTGGAAAGTCAGCGATGGTTTTTAACACGTTCCAATCCACACGGCTCATTACGAGCCCTTTCCAAGCTTTTCATCACTACATCACAGCACCAATGTGCTGCCCCTTGTCATCTGCTACTGAAACAAACACCGTGTTGCTTAATTTTTCCCTTTACATCTCTCAACGACTCTGAGATGGTAACGTGCTATTTACTGAATTCCAAGCTTCTGCGGTGGACGTAATTGCCAATTTATTTGACAGGCAGCTGGGTAATGAATTAATGATGGCATTTCGCCCTGCACTGAGACTAAACAGACACTCATCAACCAGCCTCCCTGACATGCTGACATTCAATGCCCTGGACTCCAGCTACTCAGCTTTGTGGCCACAAAGGGGCAGGCAGGAGGGGGAAAAGAAAAAAAATGTAGACTGACTTCAAAACAAAAAGCCCGGTGGGTTTGGATGACTTTTTCAGTATATGACCTGTTTGCCAATTTATTCCCGAAAGGCCCTGGTTAGTACACACATAGTGCTTTTCTAAAATGAGACATTTTGTAAACATAATTAGTAGTCTGAAATGTAAAGAACGCGTGGGCACAGAGAAGCTGCTTCAGTCAGTGTAGCATTTCCTGGAGAATGCAGTCACTACAATTTCCCATTTGGATGTCCGCATTGTTTGACAAACCAAGGATTTAAAAAGAAAATAAAATCAAACAACAAATATACACAGTGTGAAATAGATTTCAAAACTCAAACCCATAAAAATAATTAAAACTAGTATTACTACCGCGGAAAATAATCAAAAGGTTTAAATGCTTAGAAAAAAAATGCATCATGAAATTCAGTTTAAGTGGGCCACAATTGCAACCTCTATGTTCACGGGAATTAAGGAGATAAAGGGTTTTGTTTCATTAGTTTTTCATCTAAGCAGTGGGGATTACACAGCAGGTTCTCTTTGAGACATGGTGAGAAACCTAACCATCTCAGTCCTAATCCAGGTCACTGGCTGTGACATTACAGGGTGAACAGTTCCCAGTGCTACAGCCCTATCTAGCACCTGAAACACTTCAAGCCAGGCTCGTCAACACGTGAGGAAGCAAAACACGGAGGGCAATTCCCCAGTGAGCAGCACGCAGTCCAGATAACCAGTCTTTGACTCCTCTAGATCAATTCCTGAGTCGGTTCCTCAGCACCACCTCACCTTCAGCCCTGACACCACTCAGCGATCACAAGGAATTGCACAGGGGCCCCAACGGGCCGTGGCAAACCATTGGAAACACACCTAACATGCATCTCTGTCAGCCTTGTCCCGAGACACTACTGCAGGGAACCCTAACAGCGAACCACCTCTGTTTCTGATCATGGAGTGCAGCACGGACATAAAAGAAAACAAACCCCCACGAGGGGCTTATGGTACCTGTTTTACTGAACTCGGCACGGCAGAAATGCATTGTGCCAAGAAATTTAAAATTAACAACAAAATTCATCAGAAATAATCAGACTACTACTGTGTGTTCACCAAAGCCTACCAAGAAAAGAGGTCTCGAGAGGCGACATCCTTACAGGAGAAGGCCTTCTAGTTTAAGACAGTAGAAGCTAAGGACTCAGCAGGGGGAAATCACCTCAGTACTTGTAAAGGTACCAATATAATAAAATCTGCAAACTGCGTTGGGGCATCTTATACCAACATAAAAAAATGCTACAGAAACGTGTTGCAGCCACTGAAGGAGTCGAGATCTCCAGTCTATAGATGTGGTTATCAGCGTGCAAAGGGAGCTCCAAATAAATAAATCCCTAAGTCCTTCTGGCCCCACTCTTGCTGCTCTGGGGCCTCAAGCTCTCTCTGCCACCATTATCCACAGCAAGAAACAATGACAACGTCCTTGAAAGTGCCTCTGCAGCGGCTTCACACTGCGGTGCAGAGGAATGGGCAGCGCAGGTTTGGGGACACGTGGCCATAAGGTCCCTGGGCTCAGCCCAACTGCTCTGCCTCCCTTTACGTCCCTGCAACTGCGCAGCTGCCACAGCCCCAGCCGGCACACAGTCCGCTGCTGTTTCCAGCTAGAAAGGCCCCTTCATGGGCCACGTACGACGGTTTTGTGAGCCGCCGCAGCCCACAGCCCGTGGCACTGCCACACCTGGCAGAGAGCTCATTCCAGCACACTCCACTTGAGTGTCTAGTGCTTTCACTGTCCTGCTCCTGGTGAAGTACCTCACATACGCTGCCTTTCACTTTACTCATTCCGCGTTCTGCTTCAAGCCATTTAAATTCTTTAATGTAAGCTAGAGATCTACCCACAAAGTACCACACGTGCAGTTGTTGACACCACTTTTGTTGAAGCCATGTACAGATGCCAGTCGGGTCCCGCTCTTTCACTCCCAGCTTTTAAAACTTACTTCACAGGCTGAAAGCTCCAAAGTTTGCATTCTGCATCTGTGCGCAATTTTTGTCTGCTTTTTATTCCGTGTTTTGGAAGGACCAAGTATCGAAACAGAACAATAAAGAGGAAGAAAAAAGAATAAGCAAGCAAAATATTTCCCACTGAATGTTTCCATTCCTTCAAAAGCAATGCTGCAATGGCTATGGGAGGACAGTCAAGACACAGCAGTCAAATGACTTTCACTGAAAAGAAACAACTGTGCATTTTCAGGGAATCGGAGCTTGCTGGATGGAAATATAGCCCTTCACACATCACATGCTGCATATGGAGAGTACAGTTTGCAAACTCTCTTTAACTGAGAGAAGAAAGACTATATTGCACATGCATGAATGACTACGTCAGCTGTGTTGTGAACTGTGTGTGGACAGAGAGCATCGGCTGAAGCAAGGGCTATGCAAGAAGACAGCTTCTCACCTTTTCTGATCACTCCCAAGAGCGAAAGGATCCTACTACCCAGTGCCCAGCCTTGGTACCAACTGATGAAAGTGATACTGTGTATGCAGCATCTTTACAAGCCCATGCTGAGTCGTGATCCTGCACTGGATGGTTCTACATCTCTTATATAAAGTGTGCCTATAATAGAGGTAATGGTTTCACTTTCCGAAACCCTTTGCACAATTTGACATTAGATACACTGTTTGATATTCACACAACCACCAGCAGAAGCCTGCATCAGGTACCCAATAGCAAAACTCAAGTCACATGCTTAACATCAACAGGGTTTTGGTTTTGTTATTTTCCTTCTGCTTTTTTATTTTTCTCCCTCTTTTTTTTTTTTAATTTTTCCTCTTTCTTTCTTAAAGAGAAGAACTTTTGGCCCAGGAGCAAAAATGTAGTAACCCTCATGTAAGCATTAGTTTATTGTGTACCAGAGAAAATCACATCCTTGAGGTCTTGGAAGGCACAGTTATACCCATTTTGCATATATATTGTGCATTACTTGGGGAGCTGGGTGGGGAGAAAGACTGTGTTGTACATATTTGTTCTGGCTATTGTTTATGTAGGTCTGTCTGAATGAAGGAACAGTGGGTATCATTTCAATTTCTGATGTCAACATCAAATTACTTATTTAATTTCATGCCTGGCGAAGCATTGTATAGCTACACGCAGAATCATTTCACTTCATTTGTTATGCTGTGTTTTCTTGGCGATTGGCTTGCCTTCCAACTGACAGCTTTAATTACGACACGAATTTGATTGCACTGCCGAGGAATTAACATAATGCAACAAAGCATTTAAACACCCAACCTTAGACACACAAACACACACATACACACCCTCGCAAACGCACACACACAAAGCAGCAGCTACTGCGGCTGAGCAGCTTCTGGCACACACACACACAAACACACCCAGAGCTTTGCCGGTGTGACTCCACTTCAGGCCCAGCCAAGGTTACGGGGGGCATTCTGGAGAAGGAAAAGGCTAAGGATTCCAGAGCACGTACCCCAAAGACTGTTTCTCAGTTTGCCTGTCTTTGGGCTCAGTACACTGGTGGGGCAGTGGGAGATAGAGAATTGAAAACATGCCGTTTTTGAGGATTACCCTGCTGGGGGTGCAGACGCCTTCTTCCCAAAGCAGACAGCAACAGAGCTGATGGACAGGGCGCTCCGGGATTTCCTCCTGGCTGACAGATACCTCACTGTAACCTATTCTCAGGCACTAAGTACACAATGCAGCAGGAGCCCACAGCTACAAAGCACTGCTGAAAGGGAAGCACTC
>NW_010387980.1:27502-32438 GCF_000710305.1 Buceros rhinoceros silvestris | reverse complement strand
AAAGAGTGTGTCAGCTTCGATGAGAGCCCAAGACGTAGGGGAAAAATGGAAAGATTCATGTCCTGCTCCCTATTCAAGAACTGGAACAATATTCCAGACAAAAAGGTTTCAACTATTTCTCCCGGCTTGTCATTTCTTGTTCAGCAAAAGCAAGCAGAGGGCAGGCAGTCCGCACTCCGGTGGAAGCCGGTGCCGCCTCCCAGTCGATGACCGCATGCGAGAGGCTCTTCCTATTCATCCCCTCGCTGAAGGCCTCGGTGAACACCAGCAGGCAGGGCTGAGGCTGCCCAGAGCGGCTCGTCTGCCCTCTCCCATCAGCACAGGCTTGCACTGCCAATGCGTCATCATCACCAAAAGGAAAGGAAAGAGCAAGGCTCTTTTCACAGACATCAGATTTTTAACAGGACTAGCAATGACTTTACAGTTGAGTGTGACTTCAGATCTGAGGCAGATCAGGAATTTAGGAAAGTTCATGACAGAAATCAGGTTTTTCGATTTGTTTATGGTTAGCGAAGAGGTGGCTGAAAGCCCCGAATACTCTGTGCAGTTACCATCCAGGTGAGCTGTAATCCTCGCACTTTCCTCAAGTAATCTCCTGGCTGCTTTGTAAAATATAGCTAAAAAGTACCCCAGGTATGCCAGAGTGGGAAGACTCAATTAAAAATAAAAACAGACAGCAAGATAAGGAAAACAAGTTGACTGAGCTCTAAGCCGAGGAAAAGAGGGAGCACTGCCATCTTGTCTCCAAGCAAAATCTCAACAAAATGAATTCTACTACTGGCAAGATTTTGATGAGATTAAACTGACTACAGCACCCTATACATGAAGGAGGAACAGCTCTCCAATTTCTCTTTTAGGCCCCTGGAGCTACCTCTGCCCATAAAGGAAAAAACAAGTTGTCATTCCAAAAAATACTTTATAGGGAAGAAAGGCAAAGAAAAATGGGCTTATGAAATTCAGTCAGGGAGATGTACTGGGGCACTGTCAAATGCTTTCAACGGAGCGTTTGAGCAATCATTATCCCTAATCTGGCAGAGGTCAGGTTCTCTGCTAATTATGTTCTCTCACAGAGGGGTGTGTGCATGTGAGTACAAGTGTGTGAGACGAGGACAAAGAACGGAGTTGATGGAAATCACTCTCACTGTGTTGCATCTGAGGATAACACAGGACATTCCTCTTCCTGCTGCCTGCTGCCTCATGATGAGAAAAGTCTCCTGTTTAACATGATCTTTTCACTGAATTTCCTTCTTTTCATATTTGACCACCTCTCTTGCAAATGCTATGAATTACCTGCTTGGATCTCATTAGCCTGGGAAGAGTCATCCCTTGTAAACACACTTTGCTTCAATCTGCGTTACCCAGGGACTGTAGGTACATTTACAATATGCAGAGTTGAAAGATATCTGACAGGAGACGGAATGAAACCACTGACATGTCAGTTTGCAACTGGATATTCATTATACCATCTCCCTCATTCTGCCTCTGTCACTGAGCTATCACTTAGGCCCCGCATTAAAGCTCATGAAGCTAACATTTCTGTTTCAACAGCTTACTTACAGCTAGGGATTTGAAAATTGATCAGCCACCTAGAGTATGTGCACTTCATTCATTATACATATTTCCACGCAGTAGCCATGCTTAATCTTACAACGCTGCCAGGCTACATCAGTGCAGATCCATTATATTTCACGTCCAAAATTTGCTTTCTGACCTCAAGGTTAACTTGCCTGCAATATTTCCTATTTTTGCTCTGTCTTGTATTGAGTACAACTTTTTACATATTTTTTCAGAGAAAATAGTTGTAAAACAGAAAAGGATCTTCAGAGAAAACTTACTCTTTTGCCATTTTTTCTGGACAGTAATTAATAGGTATCATTGGACACTTCACTCCTTCAAATGATATTATTTAAAATAACCGTATTAAGCTCTTGATGCATCTTCACGCATAAGAGGACAGCTCAAGGCACTGTCACCCATAGCTGAGAGTGGAAATATTGCTACCACTGTGTAAGGCCCTGTCATTTGAAAACATGGCGTGTTTCTCTGGGAGAGAGAGAAATGCAGAATGGAATTTACTTGCTGGACAGAAAGAGGCTGGGCAAGGCCATCACACACTCAGGCAAGATGAGAGTTACCTCGAGCATGTTTCTCAAATCTCAGCTGACTGGCAACGCCAGACCACAGAGAGACATGCTTATATTGCAATGAATTATCAAAGCAGAAAGGAACTTACTTATTAAGCAAAACATAAATTATGTATAATGTTTTAAAATATACATTTTCACATATATTTACGTAAAGTTACTTTTGAGCAACCTGTGTCCTCACGCAGGTGCACTAGGGAAGTTATATTTGCTCTCTACATCTTTTTAATTCGCCACAGTGCCAAGACAAAGGGAAAGTACCATAAAAACACCAGAGAAAAATTGTATTTGATTGGCGGAAGGGGAACCAGGACTCTGCTCTCACTGCCAGGTCTGGCACTGCAACACTACGAGTGCTGGGAAGCTCAAACAAGCCTCAGAGCTCTCCACTCGGTACATTGCACGGGAGTGACAAGGCTAAATTAAAACCATGTTTGTAAGGAGCTGTGAATGTCTTTGCTGGAAGGTGCTGTGTAACTGTGAAGTTCATTGAAGGGACTTCTCAGCTGCCACAGGGCTCAGGGCAAGCTGGCGTGGCCATGGTGACAGGCTGACCATCAGCTGCCATCCACTGCTACCTGTAAGAGCATTTGCTTACTACCTCCTCTGGTTTCACTCTCCTCTTCCAAAGATCTCTTGCAGCCCTGAGACTGACCTCACCGGACGGCCAGGAAGAGCAGGCTCTGAAATGTCTGGCTAAAAGTACCCATAAAGGCTGGCTCTGGGGGAGGAACGGACCTCTGGAATAACGTGACAAAGGGATGATGAAAGAGGGCTACAAATTTGACACCTTTGCAGAAAAACACCATCAGGCGGCTGTTCCAGCGATATACACAATTGCCAAAGATTGCTAAGCCAAAATTGCTAGCTGTGTGCCTTCAGGCTTAAATTTGCACCATGAAACGTATCCTTTACAAAGGTATTTCTCTGAATGTCTGCTCGGTTCAGTTTTATTGGATCGGCCTATAGAGGCCACCATCTGGTATCTGTCATCCAAATCTACATGGACACGCTATCAATAAAACCCCCATTTCCAAAATGTGGGTTAGTTAAAAGTAGGGCCAGATTGCTGGCTGATACAAATTGGTCTGACTGATGTAGCTATCCATGCTTTTACCAGCAAAGGACCTGACCTACAAAATCCCCAATTTACATATTCTGTTGGGACAGGACTGTCTTTACAGCCTGTGTTGTAACGGACGTAGCACAGAGGACCCGGAGCCATGAATAAAACACTCAAGGATTCTGATGGTACACATAATAAATAATAATAATCTAATTGCAGCAACAGAAAGATTTCTGTAGTCATTCATATGTCGGAATAACTCCTGCGTGTCGTTCAGTGAATGGCCAGCATTCTTCCATGGAGAAAAACATCCTCCACAGAGCTGCCATCTTAGGACCTTCCACAGCAGTTTAGGTAGAGCAATAAAGGCAGAGCTTATGCTATTGTTGGCCATGTTATATCAATTCATCACATACAAATTAGCTGAGTCTCTCTAGACATTCTAATACTTATCATAAAGAGAGTATTTAGCCCAAAGAAATACATTCCTCTCCTTCCCCACTTGAGGTATGAAGAGGCCGTCTCACTGCTCAACTACGCAGAGCGTTTTAGCTTCGTTAAATGCCTTCAGCTGTTTCAAAAGGAACGAGTGCTTTCACACAGACAGACACTGAACCAAACGGTAAGGAGTTTACTGAAGTGGGGCAGGAGACCTGAGTTAAGTCTTCCTCTCCCAACCCCCCAACGGGAAGGAGATTTTTAGCAACAAACCATCCCAGAAACCAGATATTGTTATGACATACACCCCCCCTTAGAAAACTACACCAGGGTTAATCAGAGTAGTACTTGGCTGCAGGAGTTCTACTTACGTCACTGAGCCTTTCCCGAGAACTACTTCGATGGAAACCTTTCGATTCCCCACTGGCGCTTTCACTGTCGCTGTCTCGGCAACTGTTTTGACCTGGCTTGAGCTGCAAGAAAGAGAATAAACAAAGAGAGCAAGAGTTTAGCCTGGTTTGGGTAAGTCGCCTTGTCCACTGCTCTTCTTTAACCCAGCTCCACACCTACAGAAAGCAGTGTTTACGTGCTGCTTGCAGCACTGGCACATCACCTCAGTGAGACCATAATGCAGAGAGCAAAGCAGCTCCCGCGCACAACAGCTCGCGTGCGGGCTGAGACCTGCAGAGCGAGGGAGGCAACTTTTGTGTCCCAAGGAAATCACAGTTTAAGACCTTCATTTTGGGAACTTTCAGACTTCTCAGTTTACTTATGCCACCAATGCAGTTTTTAAAGTTACCATCACATTGAAGCATGTGCAGAATCAATCTCTCCCTCCTTACAGCGTAAGAGTATTGAGGATCTACGACCAATGGAAATCTCCCCAAGCAAAGCAGCAGCCATGACTCCAGGGAGGCCTCTTGCTGGACCCCTGACATTGCCTGGTACCATGAACAATTTTTCACTAACCTCAATGTTCATAAAACAACGTGATCTACTTAATTGGTATCAGATGGGTTTTGTCTTGCAAAACAGCTTTAATAAACTTTATTTATTGTAATAAAAAATTTTTTTTAATTATGATCTATGTTTCCCATACAATCGAGAAGACATCTTCTTTCTCTTACGTGGTGGCTTGTGCAGGTCAGCATGTTACAACAGCAGCGTACCAAAGTGAACACTGACAGTATACATACATTACACACTTGTCCACAAGCACGCATATTGAAATATACACACACAGCAAGAGGAAGATATGAACTACATCTACTTTAATGTTGAAAATATA
>NW_010387980.1:12581-27389 GCF_000710305.1 Buceros rhinoceros silvestris | reverse complement strand
TTTTTTGCTTGAATGTATTAAAATTTTGTTTTAGCCTTG
The DNA here is from genome assembly GCF_000710305.1 of Buceros rhinoceros silvestris. Lineage (NCBI taxonomy): Eukaryota > Metazoa > Chordata > Aves > Bucerotiformes > Bucerotidae > Buceros > Buceros rhinoceros. Next base: position 27,350 of record NW_010387980.1, on the reverse strand, counting down.
TTGATGTTTCGTTTGAACTAACTTCCTGTGAAGACTGGTTACTCCTGAGGATAAACACTGGCAAAAAGTCGATCTCAGAAATGTAGATATAAAACCATGTAAATACTGACAGCAGAACTAAAAGCGGAGAAAACACTCGGTGAGGTATCTAATGAAGTATTTTATGAGATACCTACTACACTTACCAATATTCATACAACAAATACCAAACAACACCTCCTAACTTACTCTAATTATTAATACATTTGTAGTAATTTCTATTCACACTGTACAGGAATTTATAATCACACTCATCTCCATTTCACGACTGGAGACAAGAAGGTCCTTCTCCTTGAACTCTCTCCACCAATTTTTCCCTCCTCCTCCCATCTCTTCTCGTTTTCTTCCGACTCCTCCCAGAATCACGCTGCACAAGCACACACAAAAGCTCACACAAATTCTCTACACAGGGAACTAGAGCAGGCATGTATGTTCCCACCTGCACACACTGTTCACCACCTACACTGCTGGTCCCTCCCGGGTTCACTAAAGGAGTGCACGAAGCATCCTCACCCTAAAGGTTATCACGCGTTTCTCCCTACCACTACAAAAGCAAATTGCATCTGTGTGTTTGGCATGTGTGTGATGCTGCATCTTCACCCCTCGTTCCCCTCACTAGTAAAAGGCAGCTTTTACAGTCAAAAGAAAGGAAGGAAAAAGTACATCAAAATGCACACAGTTGAGTCACAGTGCACGAGCTCAACTGCAAAACCCAGCACAGGTATATTCTCAGCTCAAACAAAAGGTAACAGGAGAAGCAGAGCTATTTGTCAAACACTTACAATCCAATAAATAAACTAAATATTCCACAGCTCAGCCAGAAAATCCCAAGTAAAAAGTTTTCTATTTCAAATGGAATGGTTTATCAGTCAGATCTATAGATCTAGGTAGCATTTTTTGGAGGCAGAAGGGAGAATAACGAATTCAAGAAGTCTTACACTTCATATATAACTCACAGATCTTATCTAAGACCACTGTGTACCATAATTTTATGGTTCCAGCTTTAAAAGTTAACTACCTAAAGGAAAATGGATCAAGTTTCCCTGACTCAGTCTTTTGTCAACATCCGTTCAGTGATGGAAAAATTCTTATTGTAACTGGGGCCTGAAGAATATTTTCCAGTCTCAAATTTTATTTTTAGAACCTCGGGTTTTTTTGTACACAATTTTCACACATTAGTTACTTCTAACTAATCATAACGGCTCATTTTACGCTTCTTCATTGAGAATTCCAGCTGTTTACAGAGAAGAGAAGAAAAACCCAGCAGGTGTCATTTTTCTAGACTCAGTTTACAAGGGACAAGAGAATACAACCAAGATATCTGAGCCTGAAACTCTGTAGGAACAAAGTGAACTGCATAGACTAGGCAGCAAACTCAGAAGTAAGTCCAAGTTAAGATTTATAAGCTTTCCATATTTTCCTTTCTTTTTTTCCAAGTTGAGTTTCTCTGTGTGCCAAACTGTTGAGGGTTTACTTTTTATTCCAAACCCCATAAATCTGTGTTAAATTAAAAAAATAAAGCATGGAAATGTGCCCATTGTCTTCTTTTAAGAGCCTAAAGTAACACGCAAACGCACATGAGAACACTTAATGTGGGTAGGCAGTGATTCACTTCAATCTGCTCACACGGATTCAACCACTTAAAATTAAAATGACGTTGAAATAACAGTGCTGCTAAAATAGATCTGCAAATAAAAGACTTTAGTTACACTGCACGCATTTGGAGCATTACTCTGGGGCACATGGGAACCTTAAAATCAGTTTCCCCTTGAAAATGCAATTGTCCTCCTTAGGAAACACTTAAAGTGCCACACTGACAACTCTCATTCCAGTATCCTTCCTGTCAGGGTGCCCATGCAGACAGCAAAGCCAGCAGGGAACTCCCATGAAGTCTACTCAAGTGTCTCACTCAGGACTCTCCTGCCTTAAGACGGACATTACTCTTCTCATTTGCACTGAGCAGAGAATGAAGAAGGGTTTGCAAAAAGAACGTTTGGCTCCACTTTTCCATTATACACTGGGAGTTAATTTATCCCTGTAGGAAACCATCTACGGGGTCTCACCAAGAGGAAATACAGACGTTTTCTAGATTGAAAGGACAAACCCCTAAAAACAGAGTATCACTGACCCACAACGAACTTGCACAGCCTCAGGAATTCCCCAAGTGTGAGAAATTGGGTACATGCAAAAAAAGTGTTAATCAGCATCCCGAGTCCGCTTGCCCCGTCTGGCGGCACGGGGCTGGGACCCTGGTGCTTAGAGCACTGAGGAGCGAGGGGAAAGTGAGGGAGCGCCCTGTGAACAGCCAGGGCAGGAATGAAGGAGGGGAGGAGGTGCTCCAGGAGCAGGATTCCTCTGTAGCCTGCAGGAAGGTCCTGGCAGAGCAGGTAGATATTCCCTGAAGAAACTGTCTCCCTGGAGAGCTCATGCTGGAGCAGATCATTCCTCAAGGAATTGTCACCCGTGGGAAGGAGCAGCAGAGAGGAGCTGTTACAGACAGACTACAACCCCCATCCCTCTCTGCAGCACTCGGTGGGACACAGAGAAATAAAGGAGTGAAGCTGAGTCGGGAGAAGGTGGTGTTTCAATTTTTGTTTTGTTTCTCACTATCCATATCTATTTTAACTGGCAATAAATTAAAATTATTTTCTCCCAAGTCAAGGCTGCTTTGCCCATGACAGTAATCAGTGTTTTCCGTCTATAACTCTCACAAGCTTTTTCTGCTGATTTTCTCCCTTTGGCCTGTTGAGGTGGGGGAGTGTGAAAGAGTGGCTGGGTGGGAGTTTGGTCCTTAGCCAAGGTAAACTCACCACACCATGGTTTGGTGAAAAGCACTTGCTGCCCATAAACCACATCAAAATCGTTCAGACAAATCACTCCGTGCTGTGCTGCAGAGTGAAGCAAGAGAGATGCAAAGCTGGAAACTGCCTTGAGGGACACAAAGAGTGAGAGTGTTCCTGAGCTAGCATGGGGAGGGGAGGAGGAGAGGCCTAATATATGCAAGACTAAGAGCGACCATGTCATGAAGAAAAAAAGAGGGAAGCTGGCTCAGGTCTGAAGGTAACAAAGAAACTGGCCAGAAACTGCTAAGATTATGAATAAACCAAAATAGATGCAAAAACATCAATGTGAAACTGCTGTAATAGTAGGCACTAACAGTAACTCTTTTTTCAGGGCATGGAGAGATTTTCAGATGACTTGAAATCTAATGGAACTATTTTTGCACCAGGGAAATATTCAGCCCTATTTGGTAACGGCGAAAGTGGAAACGGAATGTTCAGCTGGGTCCAGGGAAAGCAGCTCTCTGCTCTGCTTCCTTCCGCCATTCAAACTTAAAGGATAAAGTAGACTTAAATATACACTCAGAAGTAGGATAGAGCTACAGGAATAGTGCTGTAGTTACTACATTAGTCAGACTTGTCCATGAAATGAAAGATGGGGGGCATAAGCCATAAAACACTCCTAAGGATAACTCATAACAACACAGCTCTCTGCTGCCTTTTGTCTCAGAAAGGAAAAGAATGAAGGACAGAGATAGTTGATCACGTTAAGAGGCGTAAGAGAGGATGAAAGGGCAGCTGACCCCCAGCCTACAGGGAGCATCATCCTCTCAGGACAGCAGTTGGCTTTGCTGGATCCCTAAGCCACTTTATATAATTCTGCAGTAGCGGTGCCTGGTTAGCACGTAACAAAAAGCAAAATAAATAAACCCACTGAGAATTTAGCAAAAGCTTTTTTCACAGAGCTTATATATCATGTCAAAAACATCTTAATGTGGCTCTTCTGAGCTCTTTTTTTGTTGTTGTTGTTTGTTTTTTTCCAAAGATATTTTAATTTAAAACCCCATACCATTTGGCAGCAGTAAATCTATGGTACAGTTTTGAGGCGCCCAAGATTCTACACCATATGGAATTAAAGGATTATTTCTCTACATTATACTTTAAAGATATGAACACTAACACTTCTCCTATTATAGTGGAGAAGCAAGCTAAGCCTCCACCAGAGTCCTAGAGGAAGAGGACACCTGCTCCCCAAGGGATGGAACAGCTCTGCTGCAGGGAGGGAATTTCAGGCTTTCTGTTCCGCCTGCCATTCTTTATTTATACAGCTCCTGCAAGGGCAAGACAGTCCAAAACTCTCCTGATCCAGCTCCTACCTGGCTGAATATATTCTCTAGCTCAGATTAGCTGGTGAACAGACTGGTACACGTGCCGTTAGCTGTGCTTCCTGACCCCAGAAAGCCTGAACAGTCCCAAATCCATGACAGCAGCTCACTCTGACCAGGGCAGCAGCCCTACACCGCACAAACATCTCTAGCTGCTCCTTCACACGCACAGAGTTGCAGGACATTGCAAGTGCAGGCACTTGCTTTCTGGGCTTTTCCCAGCAGCCCAGACTCAAGCCGGGCTCTGAAGATGTGAAATTCTGTCACTACTGGCAGCCACATTCTTTTCCCAAGTGCTGCTGCATGGATCTGTGCAGAAGCACCAGCAAATCCAGCAGCTGTTGGGCTGCTCTGGGTGTCCAAAGGGCTGGAAACAATGGCCAGTTCACCCTGTGAGAAAAAAGAAAGCCCAGCTGAACCCAGTGAGAACCTAGTTAGCAGGTTGGACTGTCTCAGCGTGACATATCATGAATCCATCACTCTTTCTTCGGGGCTGAGCAAACAGGAGGAGTTTGGCTCACAGCACACAAGCAGAAGGGAGCGTGCTGGGTGGGTGGGAGAGCCTGCGCCCACTCCAGCCCACATGGTCACAGGGAGGAAGGGAGATGGGTTCCTTGGCACTGGGTCAGGCTGTGTCCTCACAGCTCCTGGCAATGGTGCATGTGCAACAGGTTCGGGTAGGGAGCCAGAGCGGTGGGCACTACCATATGCCGGTGAGAGGTGGGGGGACAGGCAAGGGATGGACCACTGAAGCCTCTTTAGCATCAGATGCCTCTGAAGTTGATGCATGTTCAGCACTGAAGCATCTCCAGCACCTAGCTGTGGACCTGACCCAACTGACTCCCTAACTGGTTTTAGCCATTTTTTTTTTTTTCTACCATGAATGTCACCTCATGCTCGGAGGAGACTGGTTTTGACATGCTCTTAGAGCCAGAAATCTAAGTGCAGTTTCCACTAGCATCCACCCACTCACCAGGGTGGTAAAATCATCAGCACATTAAAATGTATATCATAATATTTTGCAGTTAATTCAACTACAATTTTCCTATAAAACCTGTTAACTTTGATTTTAAAAGATGACAACTCACGTTGAAGTGTAATTGATACTAAACCACAGAACAACTGAGCATAGAAATCAGAAGTGTAACATCGGTGGATTACAGGATGATGAGTTAAACATTGTTCAGTTAAACGATGCTGCTTTTAAAATACTACCTAGAATAGCTAAGAAAACATCTTTATTTTTCTGGCCAGCTCAGCTTTCACACACATCCCTCTCCAGCACTGCACTACAGCCTTGTCTGGGTGGCAGTAACGCCCGCTTTGTAAGAACTGCACCAAAACCGGCCGTGGGAGCCGGTCCCTGCCCTGCCCAAGCAACCACGCACACATGAAGTGTCTTCCATCAGTCAGAAAAGAGCAGCAGCAGATTTCGTGTAGAGCTGAATATTTGATTACAAAGCAAGCATATTTTATCAATGAGCGAGAAGAAATCTGGCAGTATGAAAACAAATAAAAGGAGAACTGCAGAGCAAGGAAAAAGCCAACAACAACGTAAAATAAGGCTTGTTACTTGTGATTTACATCATGATTAATAGCTGTCATTTAAATACTTCCATTTAAACCTCATTTGCTGTGACATAAGTCAAATAATACTTCTACAGCACTGACGTCACCCAAAGCCTTAAAGATGGTTCAACACAGCAGCCGTGAATCTGGAGCCAGACCTCTGCACTGCTTTTCTAACCGAGCTGTGTTCACCACCACACATCTCCCTGACTACCCAAAGAGACAAGCAGCGCAAAGAAAGCAAATTGGAGGTAGGATAACGAGGAGGAAGAATGTTTACGATATACAAGTTTAGATGATAAATATGAAAAAGAATTCACACTGCGTGTGGGCTCTGAACAGTGTTAATACAAAGTCATTTTTCACACCAGGGAAGAAAAACCTTGTTACCTAAGAGATACGGTAAACCATTAGGAGAGGTGCTCTGTGACATGTAACCTTACAATGACCAAAGCTTGTGCTCCTTGAAACCAGCTGCTGCGGAGGATCAGGGCCCACATGCCATCGCCCTGGGATCTGACACCCCTACAGAATATGAAGCTCTACTTCGCATACCTGTATGGTCAAAGTGAGGTGGACCGATGAAGACATGATTTTTTCTTTTGTTTCCTCCTTGTTTCAACTGAGAAGAAAAAGTAATTGTCCTCTTCCCAAATTCTTTTTATGAAAAAACAAGAATAACCACACATACATGTTTTTCCAATTTTCTGTTGATGAAACAATCTAAATCTAATAGAACTTGAACAAATAACTATAAACAATTACCTAATTAGCTCTGTGGTACAGAACACCGGTGTCTTTAACTCACTTATTCTAAAGCTCCGATGGCAATTTCTTGCTGCCTTTGAGCTCATCCAGTATCTGCTGCTGCATTTGCTCAATTCACTGGAGTAGAGGAACTCACCCTCTAGTGCCTTAAATGGGGAGATTCTCCTCAAAGGAACTGAGCTACACCCCTCTCTCCTGGGGAGAACCTGGCTATTTAGCATTGTTATTACCGAGACACCAAGTGATCATGTTCTGCTCACAGTAGCGACAGCAGAAGCATCACAGGCTAAGAATAAACAGCATCTTTGCCAAAGCGGGGGTGGGGATAGAGAGAACGGGCATTTATTTCCAGATCCTCTTCTCCTTCATTATATGCTTGGGCAACCTTAGATATATAGCTCACAGAAGGTACTCTGAAGCAGCTCTGTAGCTCTGTCTTATCTAAGTTACGCAGAAAATGCAGCCCATCATTTTTTCTGTGCTGTTTATACAGAAATCAGAGATAAATTTGGCATAAACTCATCACACCCCAGAATCATACATACATTATACACCATATAAAGTGTAACAGACTTGCTCTGTTCCCCAGCTCCTGTTAAGAGTGGTATGAAACAGCAAGCTGTTGGCAATTGCAACAAATGAAGTGTATTTCAGCACACTTTAAAAGCTGAATTGCAAAAAAATACAGGCTTCTTCTGACCCTTTGCATTTTGATGGTTGCACAGTGAGAAATACGGCCTTTAAAATTACACCTTGCAAAGCACTCCATTGTACCAATCAATCTCTCCAAGCAGCTTCCACAGCACAGACTGCCTCAGCAGAGAGGGATGAAGAGCGAGGTCCAGCCTGGAGGCAGCCAGAGCGGTGGCAATGAGGGGGGAATCGATCTGCCCCTCCCAGTATTTACTCAGTCCCGCTACTGAGCTCGTATGTATCCCACACTGGATTTCCAGGGCTCTCTGTCAGGGAAACAAGCCTCTGGACTGCAAAACCCACCTCTGAACGCAGCCGCTTTAGTGCCTACTACTGCCAGGTACGAGTGCCCCGCTCTTGCCCACGCTGGTAAACGTCCCTTCACATTCTGACCCGCTGGTATGTCCCAAACCAGATTTTAACTTCTACAGGCAGAGATATAATCTTTTAATACAGTTGCGTATCCCCCCCAGCCCCAGCCCTGGAAACACCTGGCAAGGAGCGGTGTGTGCGTACACGCTGCAGAACTCCCCGCAGAAGTTTCCAGCAGGGACTGGTATTTGCGGTTCCATTTTGGTTTGCTTTTTTAAAGAATGGAGAACCAAGCTGGCAGTTTTACCCCACATTCTGTGTAACAATAGCCTATTTCAGAGCACTTGGCAAGCATGTCTTTCCAGATCCTTCTTGTTAGACCATTACCAGCTCTTGCTTCAGTTGTGACAGGCACAGGGTCCAGCCCATGGCCTCAGGGACTCTGTCCCAATCTCAGCCCCAGACTGTGAGTTCTTGTGATCTGGTACGGGAAAGGTCAGGGGAGGTAGGAAAGAGGAGGCAAACGCACCTTTATTCTGAATCTCAGGAAAGGGGAGAGGAGAAGAGAAATATCCCATTTAGTCCAGAGAGTCCAACATCCAAACCTCAAGGACTCTGCTTGGCCTCTGGTTAACTTTGAAATGTGTAACTTACTGCAAGAATACTCAAGGAAGATGATAAAATGAATCACGATGGATAAAAAGCAAAGAAGCAAGGTCGGAAAAATCTTACAGCATGGCAGCTCTCCAGCTCTTTGCAAACTCGGCTCAAGCGCCTCCCTCTCTTTTAATGAGGAGAAACATAAAGCCAGGGTAGTTTCTGTAGAATTTCACTTGTTTCAAATCCACAGGATGGTTGTTTCTCATGTGCAAAGGAGATGCAAGATGGGATGAGACCTTCTGGGATCATCTAAAGATGTCAAGCGGCTCCATTCACCAGGCCTAAAAACGACCAGAGTGACAGTACTTGCTTGCTTGAATTAAGTCACAGCTACTGTTGTCCTGGTTTTTCCTCAGTGTAGAGCACTAACCTGACATCCAGTTAACATTACAGAAGTAAATAAATGTCTTGAAGGAGGAAATATCAGTATTCATGGGTGGACCTCAAGACGTTTGCCACTGTTTACATAAAAGAGCCCTGTTATTTCATAGTTCGATATAAGCCCAGAATAAATATTTAATAACTTGGTTGCATAAATAATGATTTGAAGGTTGTGCTATTGGCTTAAAAACATAATACTATTTTAAGCCGTTTAACTGGCCAGCCATATAAATTATTCAAGATTTAAAAGTCATCCTGTGGTCTCTGTACAAGGAGAAAACTAGGAAGTTGTAACTCTAATGACAAAAGCAGGGCAAGATCAATCAAACCACATGATCTCTAACACAAACAAGCAGCAATTAAGCAGCAATCAAGACCAATATGACTGCGGTTGATGTCCTTTTATGCCAATACTTCCAGTCCGGAGAGCAAAACTTAATAATGTTTTGCAATTTATCAAGGGAGCCATAACTCTGCTCGCTGTGACTTGGCCAAGAGGCTATTATGATAGTATTTATCTATAATTTAATAACGTGAAGGAAAGGGGGGAAGGGGCAGTAAAAGCATTTTGACATATAACTCACATCTGTACATACTGTATTTTCCCCTTGCTTGAATGATAGAAGCAGAAGTCATAATAATACACCTCGGTACCAATTTGTCAGGAGTAAAGGGGAGCCGAAGTTTCTGGCAAAGAGAATCTATTTGAAGCAGCACAGAAGGGAAGGGAATGAACCACCTGAATTCATTAGCAGCTCTCATTGATGTGGAGATGAGTTTAGAGATGAAGAGCAGTTTACAAATAACTCTGGAGAAAAGCAAAGGGAGGACCCCTTGTTTCAGTTGCTCAAATCTGGATTAGCTCCTGATAGACGGAAAGTTGCCACTTCGAGGAACATTTGTGTTACCAGCTCCACCCTCTGTGGAGAGAAGCGATTTGAACAGACTCAGATACTTCAGCATTTCGGGCTGTGCGCAGGTTCCCGGCAGACCTGGGTGCTGCTCGGTGACGCTGACCTGTTTGGCACTAACAAGTCACGCTACTCCTGTACCTGAGGCCATGGTTTCACAGCACCTCTTCTGCTCAAGGAGCCTGACCATGCTGGTACCCACTCGCTCTGGGTGGCTTTTCCCCAGCCCCCTGAGACTCCCTGGGTTGTACGACTGCAGCTGACATCGGAGCTTTACAGGGAACTGAGCCAGGTTAGAAACAACCAGGTTATTTTTTTGTTCCTCTGTTTCCTGGATTGTTTCTAACCCAGATGAGTTCTCCAGATTGGCACAATGGAAGAGGCAATGGTGGGAAGGGGTGGCAAGGGCTCAGGCTCTACCAGGAAAAGAAATGCTGAAGAATTACATCTCTAAACCACAGTTTGACTTCATGTCTTAAATCTTGTTGATTTTTTGCCCTGGACTTACAAAATACAGCAGCTGGTTTGAAAAATTCAGAATGCCTTCAAACCCCTAACAATATCAGCTTGTTGGATTTTTGGCTTTGCTCTATATTATTTTTGGATTATTTTTTTTTCTTCCTGCCTACCTCTCTTCTTCTCTCATCCTCAGAAATAGTGTAAAATACATTGCAGCACTGTGCTTTCACCTTGGACTGTTCTTGCCAATTGAAACAAGTCATCTTCCTATTTAGAGATGTCAAAAATTCTCCTGGTATGTTTTGGAGTCTCTCCCTTGTCAACAGTGACCAAAAGTGACTTAATGTTTGATAGATTTGATGAGCTGGCTGCCTCAATCTGAGTCCAAAACCAGCTTCAATCCCAGAAAATCATTCTGTCAGATGGTGTTACTAGCCCTTGTGTTAGCAGCCTCAACAGAGAGGCAAGGAATTAGGGCAAGATCCAGCACCCACTGAAACGCAGGGGAATATTTCCACTGACTTCAAGGGATACAGACTTCATTTAGGGAACTGGGTGTCCAATGTAAGTACTTGACAAACTATTTCTGTACCTTATAGTGGTAAAAAAACCCAAAACAATTTAACTTACATGCTTTAAAATTGTACTAAACCTACCCATCTTGAAAATATAGTCATACACCAGTTTTATTATTATATATAAGCGCAAAAAACCTATAGCACAGGACTATCAAATTATGGTTACTTGAATTAATCCTCATCCTGGCACTTAATAATTGGTAAAGTGCTTATTCAGGCAAAGGTCAAACATCACTTGGAAAGGTGTGTTAATGGCTCTCTAAGTAATATTTAGACTTACTGAATAAATTTTCACACTTAAGGAACGTATAACAAGCATCACAAAACGTGTTATAGATTGTGCTCTTCACAATGGAGAGCTGTGTATACACACACACAGTGCGGCCTCCCCACAAGACAGCACTTAAGCACTTAGTTAAATTCATCTCAGCTGAGGAAAAGAAAAAAAAACAACCCACATCTTCACTGCTGTGCTGGAAATATATTTCATGTATGTTCTCATAAAGAGGAATATCTACCTGAATCAGGACCTGGAAGAAGCCCATTATTGCTCATCTATGTGATAAACAAAACCAAAAAACAACCCCCCAAAAAAACCAAACCCTAACAAAAACATCCTAAAACTGTCCAAAAAACCCCAGCTCCCCCAAGACTCAATCCTAAAAAAATGAAAAATAGTTGTAAATAATTGGAACTGAAGGAAGACAAAGCCCTGTGTTGAAGCATCTACATGGAGCCTCTTCTCTGCTTTGAAATATTTGAGCTCTAAAATGACCCACAAGACTTAAAAATTAAGTATCAGCATGTGAAAATGTACCATATTACAGTTTAAATCAACCATTATACAGGCTCAGCAAGCATCAGCACACTCCTCCTATGCACTAAAAAACGTCAACTTCTCCTTGGTGAATAATAATTTGTGAAATAAAGCAGGCATGCAAAATATGGGTGGCAGGCAGCAAATGCCGATATTTGGGGCACCAAGGTGTTTTAAAATTCTTTTTCTCTTTTGCATCCAGCATCCACTGAAATCTCAACAGATCAAAGTTTTGCAGACAAGGAAAAAAAAGCCCACAAAATTAATAACTATTTAAGTATTCTGTTTCATCATGATGACAAACAGATGGTTTTAATATTCTAGAGGCTAATTTCTGAACAATTAAAAACACAGCAAGACATTAACATCTAATGAAACATTTTAACTACCAGTATATGCATCTGCCATTAATTTCCACACAGTAAGGTCTTGGTTCTCTTCAATCTGTTCTTTATTAAGGAAAGTTTTTTCCACTCTGAATTTAGTGAAGTAGAGAATTAACAACTGTTTTCAATCAGCAGTCAGCATGATATTTCGCCCGTGTGCATTGAAACCGTCCACACTATCAGACATAAATTTACTCCTATGATGGCTTTGATCTGCATGCTGAGTAGAGATGTTAGAAGGGAATTCATTTTCTAATTCCATTTTCATTTAGAACATATGAATTAACCCCTCACAGATCTCATGTTCCTTTTTATCTACTTTAGATAAAGGACACCTACATCAAATGTTATGGCTTACGCATTACTTACAGCCTAGCCAAAAACAAACCCGGTCTTTGAAACCAGTGAAAGCATACTTGTGCAAACCGGATTGAAATAAAGTTCTTCAAAGGCAACGAGAATCCTATATTTATGAACTTCTAATTTATATTTCCTTTGCTCATTTGTGATAAGAACATAGGGTAGTATTCATCAAAGCTCTATCCATATAGAAACTAGTTGCTACAAAAAAAATCTTTACACCACAGACACCAAACTGTCTAACTGATGTGTTCCCTGATCAGATATTCAGCCTAGAACTACAGACGAATTTTCTGCAGGTCTTCACCAATTTGGCAGGTTAGGATTTAAATTCAGCCAAGGCAAGTCACTTGCCTTGCTCCCAGGGTATGGCAGAAGGCTGCTGTCAGTCACTATTGCCATCACTTACCTACTGTATGGAAGAACCCTGTAAATAAATACCTTCAGGAACAATTCAAACGCCCTCCTGGGTGGCTTTGAAAAGCAAGCTTGCTGTTCCTGAATGTGTAGGCAGCTCAGGAAGTGTCCTCCGTTTTCAAAAGGGTTAAGTTAGCAAGTAACTTGGAATGATTTTAACAGGAACCACATTCTGTCCAGGTTCCTGTTTTGCTTTTAATCATGTAATTTATGTAAACATGGAATTGCAAGGCTAAACTAATAAACGTTGAAAAAAGTCTTGAGAAAACATAGGCTTAGGGATGGAGTCAGGGGTAGGATCCTGTCTCTTGGATTCATTTTGTGGCATTCAGCAGGGATTTCATGGTGCACTCAGAAATGTCTGTATTGCAGCTATGTGGAATAAGGGAGACCCAAATTCTAGTTACTGCTTAAGTCAGGAGAAACAGGGTCATGAACCTGCACCTTCTACCTGCCAAATGATGCCCTTCCAACGGGGCATTGGCTGTTCCAAGACATCTCCCTCTCTTTAATTTAAGCCAGAAACAACATGCTGGGCTCGGTGCGCTTCCAACAATAGCTACGTATTTCCACAGATATTTCCATAACAGACCACCTACAATAACAACATCACATCCTTGTGGCACCCGGCTCCATGTGCTTGTATCCGTCTCAAAGGCTCAGCCTTGAGCAAAGCAGGCTCTTCGCTCAGGACTTGCTATTTCCTTTGTTGAAATAGGTTATTACGGGTTAAGGGCCAGATCCAGAGGGGCTGCGAACACCCACAAACCCATTTGGAATTTGGGTTTCCAAAATCTGGAACCAGAACAGTAGTTAGGTATGAAAGGACGTGAACGATTAATCATTAGACTTCTAGCACTGTCATCACTACGAGTTTCAAGGATTAGGGCTGGGAATTTCAGATGTGCCTAGAGAGGCAGGGACATAACCCCCCTGAAAGATGGTGAGCTTTTGGCTCGTTTTATACCCACTTCTGGTTCAGTGGAATACGGCTGAAGCGGAGTCCCCGGGGATGCCATATGGGATTTCAAGAGACCTTTCCAGCCAGTCATACCTGGTTCAGAGAAATGTACACGCTGAAATGAATGCACTGGGAGCTTGCCATGTAACCATTAGCCATACAACCACCATTAATATACCTTGGAGGCACTGCCTTATTTTTATATGTCAGACAGTTTCAGACTAACACCGTACTTAGTGAGGATAGCACAATATTAAAATGTGACTTTCATACTTTTTGTGCTCCAAGTGCCTGGATCAACTTTTGGCACACTACAAAAATAATACTTTTATGATTCAGTTTTTCCGTGAAATATTTATAATATGGCTATTGAGTGATGGAAGCGCCAGAATATTAGTATCGCTATACTTGAATTCCGGGAGATTGCAGGCTTTTGTTTGGTCTAGCAGCATGAAGGAAAAGCGTTCTGCTAAACATCTGTCTCTCACTGGGGAACCACATGGGAAATAAAGGCTTTGGGGTAGCATTGCCTGAAGTATTTGAGTACTCATCTTACCTACTGCAGTCTATGAGCGCCGAGGAGTGTCGGCATTGTAAAATCACAGAAAACCAGAAAAAGATGTAGACTCCAGCGGTCCCATAGCCTGTCCCTTGGAGCCCAGAAAGGACCAACAGTACCTGCATCATTCATGACACGCAGACAAGCAGCTAACCCAGGCCAAAGACACCCAGTGACCTCTACAGCCACTGCAGATGAATCAGTGTGGTGTCTCAACGGCTTTAGCTTCAAAAAGCTTCTTCACTTTTAACTGCATCTCCTATCTGCAGCGTGACCTTGTTCCACCTATCACAGATGCATGGAACAGATTTTTTCCCTTCCTCTCTGCAACAATCTTCTTGTGTTTGAACACTGTTATCAGTACCTCCATTCTGTTTTCTCTTTTTAAAAACTAAATTGCCCCAATTCTTTCAAGCCCATCTTGAAGGCCATGCTTTCAAACCTTCTCCATGTACTCTGCATATTTCTTTCACCAATTACTTCCTATTCGGAAGGAAAGTACCTGCAATATCCATTAGGACTTCTATAATCATACAAATCATAGTAGGATGAAATGTATATTAAATGAAATACGTAAGGACAAAACGTGCACTAAGAGCTGTGGCCTGTGTTTAGACAACTGACTATTCAGGCAGGCTTAATTTTGGGTGCTAGTCCTCAGACACCCGAGAGTATCTGAAGTGATCACCTGGAGTGCTCACAACAAAAACCTTTTGAATTTAGGCCACTCTTTC
>NW_010387980.1:0-12507 GCF_000710305.1 Buceros rhinoceros silvestris | reverse complement strand
TCTTTCCCTCACGGAAGTGCTGTTAACTCATTGTATAACTAATATTAGATCTGTAAAAGATATTTCCTGAACAATAGAGAAATAACTAGAAGTAGAGACAAGCTGCTTATAGAAGAACTGCTCAGGAAAGGCTTTGTTAAGTTCACTGCAGCTTGATTTAGATCTCTCCTCATTCAAAACCTCAAGGAGGTCTTCTGCTAAATAGTAAGACCTTTCAGTAGAAACTGTGTTTCTTAATAGGGTTTTTCTGAATCTGAGCTGCAAGGACGAAGTGTAACTCCTCATGGTGCTTCCACAGCTGGAACTCACTTGCTGTAAGAAGCTGTTGTTGAAGCGATCTGGAGAAACACTTTTCGAAGCCGTTTTAACAGCTTTCAAAGATGCCCAACAGCCCACTTTTCCTTGCCAGGCCCTTATTCCTCACTACTGCGTTTAGTTACAGCAGGAGCGTTGGATTAAATTAAAACTTATTTTGCTGTTAAGTGACCTGGTTAGGCAAGCTGGAACTGTGCAGGTTTTTCTAGTATTCATAAACCTAATTTACAACAACTAGGAGGAGGAATGATAAAGGGAGATGCCTACGTTTCTGCACCAGGCTGAAGACTGGCTTCAAGAGCTCTACGTGAAAACCAGAGGAAAGAGCGAGGCACGGAAGGAGCCGTTGGGGTGGGTGAGAGGCACAGTTATCACGTTCTTTCCAAGGCCGCAGAAATGCCATGCTGTCAACCTCTGGCATCCCACAGCAAACCATGGCAACAGCTGCCTGGCTCTGTAGTAATAAACTGAACCAATTTAATAGCTTTTATTGTTCTGCTGTGATGTTTGAGCGCAACCACTTCTTTCCTCCTAGGACTCCTGAGCCCGCAAGGGCAGCAATGAGAGAAGATCTCATTTACCTAAAAGCGCTTATAAATTTTTAATTTGCTTTAACAAGTAAATTAACAAGTCCCTCATTCAGGCAAGTTTTATGGCCTCTTGCCACTTGGGGAGGGCCATAAAAGTTTTATAGATAATCCAGAGCTACCGAGATTGCTCATAATAAATTGTCTGTTTCCTGTTATTTTATCAAACCATTGGGCTTCTAATGACTTAAAGTCACAGCTTCCTTATATCTACGCTTTTTATGAGCCCATATTTATAAACTGTAAAGAATATCTTAAATTATACTGGGCCCCTGCTAATCATTACAAAGCTAGTTTTTTATTGGAGCCAACTTTTTTGCTCACGCCCACCTAATAAATTCTAAGGGATTTAAGGGAAAAAAGTCTTTTCTGAGATAGCACACTGATTCTGCATTCTATTTTAAGACGTCGCTTTAGCCAAAGTTTCATTAACACATACTTTGAAGCGTCTGGAACTCCCTACTCTGATTTCTAACAGTTCTTGGAAAAGTTCTCAGGATGGTAAGCACCTCAGGCAACACTAGCAAGCCTGGCTCTGGGATTTGAGCTTGGGAGGAGCCAGCAGTTTTTCCAGTTTACTGGAAAAACACAATCTGTTCCCTCTGAGAAAACACTCCCTCCACTGGGTGCTCACTGTCTACTCTGGAGCACCACTGATGATACTTACACGGAGGAACCCTAAGCATGAACTTGTCCTTAGCATTTGGTGCTGTGAGTCGCACTGCTGCAGTCAGTGATGGCACTCTCAGCAAGTATACTTCAACACATGTAAATCATGGCCCCAGTGGGTCCACTGAGCACTTTTTCCACTGATGTTATGATGTGGTGTCTAGTTACGGTTCGAAGGAATTCACAATGCCTAACCCTGGGCATCCAATTAAGTTTGTGGGTCCCCTAGATAAAAATATTCCTCATTTTTCTCCAGAGGGAGAAAGTAAGCATCAAACTTGTAGGCCATAATAGTTTTGTGGAATTCTGGTTTTTTTCTCTACTACAGAGAGCTTAGGGAGACTAGACTGATAAGAGAGAAGCTTGTCTTCACATGAGATGATCTCATATCTTGCCCTTGATTTCTGCTCTGGGAATAACATGAGAAAACTATGGGGCAAAACACTGCAATCATGTTTACTAACGTAATATATCTGGGGTGGAGGGGAAAGAAGAAGTGAAGGAATAAAGCTGCTGCATATTCTGCCCTCCAGAGATCTGAGAAGTGCATCTGCATTAAAGCCTAAATTTGATCTGAAGTTTAGGCTGATACAAAGCTGTCACAAAAGGGCACTGGGAAAATAATATAGTACAGGTGAAGATAATCAGTATTTTTACATTTTCAGTTATCAAAAACCTGAAACTCCTTCAAGTAAAGAGGAGAACATGGAACTTCACTAAAAAATTCCCTATTACCTTTCTGTGAAATACAGCTCTGTAGATCTGGAAACTCCATTTACCCTGAAGGAGGAAAATGTTGCAAGATGAGAATATCACCCTTTGCTCAGCAGAGTTTTCCTGCTAAATGGGAAATTCCAGCAGGATAGGCAAGTTTTAAAAGTGCAGAATGCTATTTTTGAGAGAGATACTAAATCCTGAAATATGCCCATTATCTGAAGTGCTGAGAGTGCTTGAAGTTTTATTTATTGATTTTTCAGTTTGAAAGTGCCATAGATTCCTATCTCACAATATCATTCCAGATTAGGATCCATTGTGTAATTACAACTGTGCTCGTGTACTTTCATTCCTTGTGTTATGGTTACCACAGTCCACTAAAAATACGCTGTTACAGTGGATGAACTTGTTGTTCAGGTATCACTGTACATTAAATAAGAACTCGTTCAATTGAATCTGGCAATAACCCTACATACAGTGGAAACAAAATACAGGAAAACAAGCCATAAACCCCTTACAAAATGACAATTACCTTGTGTTTCCTCATAAATAAACACATGGACAAGCACATCCACAATTACAGGCACATGCCACACACCGAATTCAAGTTCTGCTGCAAGTTCAGAAATCCTTGAGATGGACAGACACAGCTACAGAGTGCCCTACGATCACAGTTTTCCAATTCTCTCAAGTTCTTTTAGATGACTGAAAGCCAAACTAATGCCATCTAACTTATTCAGGAAGCAGAACTTTTGACTTAACTGTCCATGTATAAATTGCATTAAAACACCTCTTTTCTCCCTACCACAGCAAATCCAACATCCGACCCATCTATATTCACTGAAAACGCATCTCCCTGCCACAAGCATTAACCAGTGCTTTGGGTTGGAAGGGACCTTTGAAGGTCATTTATCACTTCATCACTCAGTAATAAAAGTCTAAAGGGAACAGGGAGAGTCATACAAAGAAGACAAAGAAACAATATCCGAAGAAAATTAATAGCACACATCCTTAAACTATAACAAGGCCCCAGACTCAACCTCCTTTTACCTGCTCCCAAAGAGCAGAAATCCTAAGGGTTGTGCTAAACAGAGTAAAAAGAAGAAAGTAAGTTCTGTGAGCAATCTAAAAAAATTAAGAGTGACTCAAAGGAGACAATCACAGCTTGCACAGTGCCTCTGTTTGAACCACATTCTCCCAAGCTGGAGCATTAGAAACCTGTCACACGCCATCACTCCCAATGGCCACAAAATAGTGACAGCAAGTGGGCGTATATACAGCCAAGACAAAACCTTTTCAGATCGGCATAAGTTTACATGGAAAAGCCTGACCCTGCCAGTGTATTTGAATTTGAAGGTAAAGATATGAAAATACATTTTCTGCTGAGAAAGAGCCACAGATGTTTTCTTCGCTGATATTTACTAAGAATGGACAAAACGTTCCTAGTTCAAAGAAAAGGGTTAGACTTTTTTCCCCTGCAGCTCTATGAAAGGTGATAGCAGATGTTCTGCCTTGTCTCTGAAATCTCCTCATGGAAATAAATGGAAGCAGCAGTGAGAAAGAAGAAACGCACCAGAAGCATTCTTCCCAGAGAGCTCTGGGAAATGACTGCACATGATTTCAGACTTACTCTGACAACAGTTACAAGTCTCTCTGACTCTGAGGAGCACCCAAAGTGTCAGAAACTCATCTTGAGGTAATCACCCTGCTTTCATTATTCACCTACCCTGAGCCCTGGCTGTGGCTCTGCTATATAAACACATGCACATTACTTTCCTAACCAAATCCTTGCAAAAACACTTGACCACCTCTGTTACAAGACAGAAGATATTTCCATTAAAGTAAGCAAACTCATCTCTGGTGCACCTAAGTCTTGCAGAGCTCCTAACTTTCAGTTCACATTTCAGGTTAATCTTTTCCTTTCCTAAAGAACAGAACATCCTTTTTCCTGATCTCCCTGAGGGCTCAGCATTTGCAACATCAAACAGAACATACAAACCACCGCGCCCCCTCCAAAAGCCTATTACGCTGTCAACTGGCTTCCTAACTGTAACCAGGGGAGAAAGCTTATATACTGACTCCAGAGCTCTTTCACTGCTGGAAAGTGTCCATGATTTCTTCAAGCTACTGCTGCATTTCATTTCTCTAAAGAACTCATAGTAAGATGGGCGTCGTTCCAAGAAAGAAAAAAGAAACCCGACCAACTAACGGAACTAACCATGCAGTTCCCCGCTCCGTTACTTGTAGTTGCTGTCAAAGGCCAAAACTGCAACACTACCAGTGACCCTCCTTAATAACACAGGTTTTAAAACACAGTCACATGAATTAGGCTGGAAAGGCAGAGTGGGACAAATGTCTGCTACTAAAGATAACAGCGTATCTTGTGGTGTATTACATACACACAAAGCTTTGAAAGAAGCAAGAGACTAGGAGGGAAGTCCGTATAGGAGGCCATGCTACAAGCTACTCGGATCCAAAAGAAATCACTGTGTATTTCTTAATTTTGCAATGAGCAACCAAGTTGTTTACCAGGAGGAAGCCCCATGTGATGGCTGTGGCTGGGCTGGGATCTGGGTCTCTGCTTACATGGTTCAATAAATGAACGTTTGCAAGGCACAACGCAAACCTCAGTGGGAAGCTGTTGTTGGAGAATCTCAAACTATTACTCTAATTTAAAGAAAAAAAGGGCAATAAGAGAACGTAATTCAAAAACAAGGGTGTCTGCGCAGCTCTGCTGCATTTCCAAAAGATGTTTTGATGCTGACAGGTTTTATCAGCTATTTGCATGTTTTCTTTCATTCTGTTTAAAGAGCTCATATCCGTTTTGGCAGACTACTCACTGGCCCCAAGCCTGGGATAACAGCAGAGGGGGCTCCTCTTGCTGAGCAAACCTTCAGGGACTATCCCTGGAGTGGACCGACTTCTCTGCCCGTGGCCTGTCCCAACTCCCCCTCTCCTGAGCAGAGCACAGAGACTCACAACTCATGGTAAACCATAGCTGACAGTGGTCGCAGGTCTAATGGGTGATATTTAGAGCTGAAGTTCTATGAAGTCGGGAGGTTATGTCAAGCTGCAGCATCCAAGTGACTGTAAACGCAGTTCTGCACAATGAGGAAATGGCTGGAGGTTGGTTACAGCCAGGAGTAATTGATCTGTCTGAAAATATGGCCCAGGAATCACAGGATTAGTGCTCAAATTCCAGCTGTGGTGCATTGTTCCCTTCCTTACAGCTTTCCAACAACAAAGACATGCCTCCTCCTCTGGAGACCAGAAAAGTTTTATTAAAATCTTCATACAACTGTTGCAGCAGAGGCCCTGTTAAAAGCATCATAGGAAAAAAATGCAAGATTCATAAAGAAACCATCCTCCAATTTCCTTTCGATCTGGCATTGATTTCAAAGTGGCTACCTTAGCCAAGTGGCTTTGGCCAGCTCTCCTCCCCGGGCAGGCACAGGGCAGGGGGTGAGGAGCCGAGCCTGGCTGGGTGCATGAGCACGTGTGTGCATGTGCACTTCCAGCCGCGGCCGCGCACAGAGAGCGGGCGAGAGTGAGCACTGAAAGCTGAGAGGGGAAAAAAAAATAAAATGGGAACACTTCCAAAACTGCAGCTGTGCTGGCCCATTAAAAAGCTGAAACTCATTCTACTGTTCGACCTCATGCTTATCACCACATAACTATTCATCAAAGAAATTTCAGTGCAATTAATTAAATTATTCCCCTGTCTGTGCCACAGAGTCGTTATTCCAATATCAGCTTTCACTTGCACTCTCTTAGGCTTGTGTCTGTATGCCAAGTGACATCTCTAGGGTTGTCCGGTCTCAATAAAGCTCTGCTCCTCACCACTCACAGAGGCTATCATTTCTCTTTTTTATTGCCATTTATTTTCCACTAGGATTTTGCTGCCAGTATATTGGCAGGACTTCCAGTATATGGGTGTAATGAAATCTACCACAGACACTTAACATCGGGTCAGGCTTGAGCTCAGCTCATGCAAAGCTGTAATATGATAAACAAATGCTTCCAGGAGGAGGATTTTATCTGCTCAAAATGAGAACACGGACTCCTTCAGTACCCAGACAAGAAGTAGGCAGGAGTCATTTGGAAATCCTTATGATAATTAGCTTTTATAGCTAAAATGTGCTCAACATGAGAACTCTGAGTTACAACATCAGTCCTCCTGAATCTGTCAGGACCAGCTTCTCAGTTTGCATCTACTCTCTTCTCTCTTTATATCTTTTTTTGGTTGGTTTGGGGTTTTTTGGTGGTTTTATTTTCTTTTATTGGGTTTTTTTTGTTGTTGTTTTCAACAGCAATGTTGATATAATTCCCTGGTTTGGCATGCCAAAGCGTGGGTGATTTGGTGACTGCTCTAGGGGTCCTGAGCCAACCTACCAACAACAAAATGTAAACGCCCTGATGTTAAATGTTCCATAGCTCTTTTTGAAATCATGCAGGACCTGATGGCTCTGAACACAGTCTGTCTGTACCAACTGCCATGATAATTCATGTGATGGCACCAAAGCACCAGATCTGCACATCTCTCAGCACAGGTCAGCACTGCTGCCAACCGGATTAGACTCTTAGAATGTGAATTCTGCACTATATTGGTGTGGAATGTCCCAGGCATCTCTAAGGGACTTGTGGCTGGATATGAGACAAAACACAAAAGAAAAATAAAGAGTAATTTTTAGAAAAGGGAGAAAAAATGAAACCTCAGAAGAGCTTGTATCTGGCCACAGTGAGTATTTCAGTACCTGGAAGGCTTTAATTCAATAACGGAGCCTTCCTATCAGAGACACTTTATTTCAAATGCAAGTTAATGGGCACAAATCTTCACAGGAGATGAATATAAAACATCAGACTGAATGATCAAAGGTTGTTTTTTTCAGTGTTAAAAAGTTTGTTTTCCTGTCATAAATAAGTATCTCCCCAGAGAAACGGAGTTTTGCTGTTCTTCCAGGGAGACAGAAGTGTTGGGTGTCTGCATCAGCAGCTGTCCTGATGCCTTGTTGGCTTTCCAGCCACTGCACTGGTCACGATCATTCGCAGCATCTGCACAAAGGCAGCCTAACGTAAGTGTTCCAAATTAATTAGCGGGAACCTAGAACTATTACAGCCAAGCATACAGAAATTTTGCCTGAAGAGTGCCTATCTTTAGATCTGTTTGAGGAGTTTTATTTACATACACTTTGTCTACTTGTTTTGAATGAAGGCAAATAAAACCTGGCTCAAACCAGGTTGGAACCAAACCTCACACATTCTCTACCTCTTCCTGCTACTATCCAACAGTCTAGGTTTTCTCCAAACACGCTGCCTTTTATTTTGCAATTTTTTGGCTGAAACTAACAGAGACACCCAAGCATAATTACTATGCAACATACCCATTTCACGATTAATTTTACAGATGTTTGGTTACCATGTCTCCCAATGACTCTGGCCCAACTGACCCCCTAAGGGCCCAGCAAAGTACCATGCTGGTGCCTCACAATATCCAAGCTGGGATCCATTAAAAAACACAGTGTAGTATCACAACTTCATGTAAGATAAATTTCAGAGATAGCAAATACACAATCTCTCATCCACTTAACTAAGAGAGGAAGGGTGAAAGTCAATACCCAAACCAGAAAGAGTTGAAACAGCACTTGAAAGCAGAGCCCTGAACTCACCAGCTCAAGTGCTTCAGGCGCCAGTTCAGGTACAACAGGAACCTCAAACCGATCACACAGACACATCCCCAGATCGTCAGTTCCAGTCAATGCACCATCTCAAATGGGCACTCGTGTGCTTGCATGCACCCTGCTAACCCAAAGTAACTCAAAGGAACCATGTACTCATATTTCCCGAGTTGCCAAGAATAGTATAAAATAGATCAAAATGATATTACAAGAGAGGCCGCTTGGAATTACAGTTGCTAAAAATTATAGTTAACGTGACAGGCTATCTGCCACCTATTCAAAGAAAAGAAATTTGACAAAGCAGAGTGGAAAACCAATAAACTACCACAATGTTACCCAGTATGAATCCTCATCATTAAAGCTGATTAAAGCTCAGCAGGAGCAGTTAAATTACAGCATTCAGAAGAGCTGCAGACAAGCCTCAACAATAAGGGGAAGGTTGCCTAAAGATTTCTTCTGCTACTTGGGCATAGCCATGAAAGCTGGATTTTCTAATGCACTCAGAAGTACATTCATGTTTTCAAAGAGTGGGGGTAGGGGTACAGATGTACAATTTATTGTATGGAAAAAGGGGCTGCTTCATATATTGGCAGCCAACCCCACCGCCTTGCTTTGTTCACCCTCAGACCCTCCAACTCTTCATAAATATTCAGGGTCAAACCCAACCAGATGAGGAATGGCTGTTATTGCACACTGTCTGTCACCCCACATCAAGGAAGACGGGAAGGAAAGAGGACTGGCAGGACATTGTCCCAGCAGTGGCTCGTGGCTGGGAAGAGACCCACGGTGCTGTTACTGACTGACCCAGCTGAGAGTCCAGGCTAACGATGGGTTCCATTAAAGGACTCCGATTACAAAGGGAATAGGTAGCGCTCAAAACCTAGAGCCAAATCTAAGGGTCAGAAGATGACAACAGGTAATTTGTCATTCAGTAACACAAATCTGGATTTGGTCCCCAAGCACACATTTCCAAACGAATGCAGCCAAGTCCTCGGAGCAATCATTTCCTTGTATCCTTCATAGCAACATTTCCATTCTTTTTCAAAAATACGTAAATGCTCTGGTCTGATGCTACGGCACATTACTCTGCAAACTGTGAACATCAGTAAAACAGTCTGGTCTATCAGGAGACTAAGTGAAAAATCCAACATGAACAGCACGGGTTGAGGCAGCAGCACTGTGACACTTTTCTGGCCCACATCTCGCATCAATAATTTAGCTGTAAATATATATCAACTATTACATTTGGAAAGGAGAATAGGATTCAAATTTCAAATGTCACAGGTACTAAAGGAAGTTTGAGTGGCACTTTACAAAAAGCATCAGATATTTATCTCAGTTTCTTTTTATTTTTTGAAACATTAATTCCTTTCCAAAAGCTATTACAACATTTTCTTACATCTTAAAGTCTTCTACTTTCATGTTCGTTATCTACCCTAATTTGAATATGGCAAATACACCATATTTATTTAGCACATCACAATCTGCTGTAGGACTTAACCTGTGGCCTTCAATACCAAGCAACAAGCTTTTAAGTATTTTAATAAAAGAAGTAAAACTGCATAGCAAATATAACTGTAGATAATTCTTACCTTCTGTGTAACAAGCTCATCTGAGTGCATATAATTATTTTTATTTTACTTTTTAATAGGAAAAGCACAGAATTAATATCTCATGTCAGCAAATCCAATTGCCTGCTCCCACTGGATAATCTCCTCTCCTCTAGCGCGCGCAGTGGTTCATACCAACTCTTCTGGACACAAATTGGACTGGCTCTGGGAGATGTGGGGAACACCACCTTCGGGAAGCCACCCATTGGTGGCACCACAGGGCATTTCCTATTTTCATGCCCACAAGAACTTTCTATAACTTCTTATCAGCATTAGGACCACCATGCTCACCCTAGCTGAAACATGGCACAAACATCAAGAGCATCCACAAAAATTTTGTCTGAAATAGTGGCGATAGCAAAACTTGCCAATTCCCCTGTTGTAGAACTACAGATGAAGTCCACGGTTCAATCTGGGCTCACGCCAAAGGTTTCCCCCAGGCATCCAGATTGCACTCGGGTGGGCGAGAAAGGCCACTGAAGGCTGTGCCAGTGAGATCAACCCTTCAAGAGGAACTGCAGTGCCTGGATTATCCGAGGCACATAAACTATCGCCAGACCTCTGACATCACAGGGCTTACACCTTACCGTAAAAAGCAACATTAGTCTAACCACTTACTTAAAATATCAGCAAAGATGATGCCCACCCCTGTGTCGCACTTGATGGTAAAAGCCCGTAACACTCTCAGTTGACAAACAATTCTGCCAAGTGGCTCTCCTATAAGTTGCTCATGTCAACAAAATTAATGTGACATTTACAACTATTTTGAGGATAAAATGAAGTTGCTTAAATTATTCTGCCAAAGCAGCATGAGACAGAATTATTCAGTTGACAAGATCTAATTAGGTGTAAATTATTTCAGGTTATATGAATTATAAAACCTTTCACAGAGAACTCAAACTCAAGGCTCAATGTGATATGGTGAATTAATATGCCGGGCATCTGTTTTCCAGATCTAGGTTTCAATTTGGGACAAAGTCACACAGGTAATTAATTTCTTCTCCCCACCAGCTAGCCCTTGCTCAGGTAGGCAGAGGAAGGCATGTCATATACAATATACATTTTACTACAGCTGAAAGGCTTTTTTCTCTCACAGAAAATAGGAACAATTTGAGAACTGGTCAGTATATGCAAATCCTCTAAATCCCAAGACAGAGGTGAAGCTCCTGATGCCTGGGAATAACAAGAAAGGAAATATTTTGGCAGCAAGCTCTCCTTGAAGCCTCGTGTCTAGCTTCATCCTTCTGGAAAATTTCTGAGGAGTGACACTGAGAAACATTTCAGTGCGTGTTTGACTTTAATAATCACACTCACTTTTAAGCACGTGCTTTTATGCTTTGCTCGGGCTGGATTAGTATGTTCAGAAACCTGCCTAATTACCACAAAATTCATTTCTCCCCTATTTATTTCTTGCTGTTCAGATACAAAAATGCCATCGTTAACTTTTACAAAGCCAAGCAGCGCATCTTTGAACCCAAACTCTCTGTGCTTTTAGCATCTGAAAGGCAGGATCCTGAGAAGTGGCACGGTTGGCTTGGTGCCTTGTGCCGCTGCTATGGGGGAGGAAGGAATGATGAGCAGATGTGGAATTAGGTATTCTGGGAGGAGAAGACAAGGGCTTTATGAGCTGAGGATCAGCTTTGCCCACTCGCTGTCAGTCTATTGCAGTTGGAGTGTTTGGGCACTGTGGGGAAAAAGCAGTTTCAGTTTCCACAAGAGCTTCAGAAATACACACTGGATTTTCATATGAGCCTTATTTTCCCTTTAATATGTCCCAATACAACATGGATTGGTAGATCTCTTATGAGCTCAAACTACCTTTTCACACTTCTTGGCAATGTCTTGAACAACATGTTGCAAGGAGATGTAGATTATTTACCATCCCTTCACATCCCCTCTGTAAAGATCAAAGAAAATTACTGGAAGCAAAACACAACATTTGGTCACGAAGTCTAGAGAGGAGGCACCTGAAAACCCCACAGACCTCATTTTCTCTTTCTCTTTGGAAGAGTCCAGCTATGTTCTTAAGCTCCAGCTGGGGACTTTCTCAAGGGATACATACTGCAGCTTGGGTAAAAACACGATGCAAAGCTATCAGCTTCTCTCGTCTTCAATTTCTACACAGAGTGCACTTCTTACACACTGTTAACCACATTTCCTTGGAAAGACTGGTAAGAATCACACATTTTAAATGTAGCTTTTTCTGCTACCTCAAACAAAAGGTATTAGCATAGAACTCCCGCTCCCCCCCACCCCCCGCCAAAGTACAATCATCTCACTGGAAGTTTCAGTGAGGAAAGAACATTTAATCTTGTGCTCAGCGGGGAGCAGCAACCTCCCTCAACCTCCTCCGAGTGCAGAACCCAGCTCCACCTTCTGCTGCTGTTGTGAACTGGAAGAGGGACACAGCAGCAACGACGTGTCGGCTGTGTTGCTTCTGCCCCAGAGAAATGCAGACAGACTCTGCGTGTACATCAATTTTTAGCAATTACTTGCACACACTGACTCCCTTCATGAGCTCTTCATTTCTCTGAGAGATTTAGTAAATAACGCTCCATTCTTTGCTGTCTCATGCTACCTGCAACTAATTGAGTGTACTAAGCTGTTCCCAGGCAGTCAGGGGACACAAGCATTTTAGACCAGGGCACGGCATGGACCTCATGTCAGCAAATCAATCTGCCTTCCTGAGTCTTTTGAGGTTTCAACATTACCAATTTCCTAATCTAAGGCTTAAATATAAAGAGGTTAGAATCACCGAGAATGGCCACAGATACATCCGAGCATCTATGCAGTGTCCAGGACCCTTCATGTAAGCTGCACATTCAAGAATAGAATAGAGAAAATATTTCATTTGGAAGAGACCTTACAACAGTCACATAGCCCAGCTGCCATGGGCCTTCTCCTCCTCCTTCCCCCAGCAGAGATATATATATATAT
>NW_010387979.1:6981-16749 GCF_000710305.1 Buceros rhinoceros silvestris | reverse complement strand
GGGGAGGGGAGGGGAGGAGAAGAAAGTCTTTATCTACACAAGTATTTTTTGGTTTGCAGTTCATGTGTGGATTGTAGTTTAGTACTGCGTATATGTCCGTAAGATAAGCAGCAGATAGATATTGGCCTAAGGTACATTTTTAAAAATGCTTACTTGCATGTCAAAGTTTCAAAGCGACTGCACAGAGAAAACGTACCTTGCTTCTTAATGTATCGGGTGACACAATTTAGAGGTAAAACACTACCTCTGAGAGGACTGAAAAAATATTTTAGCAAATCTCACATGTTCGTACTAAGCAGATATTCTATTCCCTTGTTTAAAATTGAGGGTTTCATTTCCACATATAATTTTTTTCTTCAGTCTTTTAAATTCTGAAAAAAAAGTTTCCTCTATTATAGAAACAAAAATAAATCTGTCAAAACAAGGGCAGAAAAGGCAAAGAAGATTTTTTTTTTCTTTAATTGACAAGTCTCTACCACAGTCATTTTCTGCTTCATTTATCTGTGGTTGAAGTATAACAAAACATCTCAAAGGGTTTTCAGTGACCTGTAAGATTAGGATTGTAGAGTTTAATAGTCACAGCATTTCAGGATCATGTAATACTGTCACCCAGCAAGGCAATGTCAGAAAGGGACATTTGTCCTTATTCTTATGTACTGTATAGCAACTGTGATAATTCCTCCTTCAAATGGTTTCACTTTCCATTATTGCTTAATCCCTGGGCAACATAGATGGTAGAAACATTACATAATCCTTTTAATTATACACTTGTACAAAATAAAAAATCCTAATTTTTCATTAGGATGTAGGTCTGAATAATTTTCAATAGGTTTATAACTTTATGCACACAATTCAGTAAGTAATACCAACAGTCCAAGACTATATGAAAGGTTTTAGAAAATTCTAAATTTAGAGTTTCCCTTCTGCATCTTAGCATAGGGTTGTTTGTGGGCTTGTTTTTTGTTTGCTTGTTTGTTTAGAAACTAATTTTCAATTAACTGAAAAAATTTGAAACACTTTGAATGAAAAAGTTCTCCTTATAAAGAAAAATATTGTAAGTTTAGAAAGGATTCATAAGAAGACTCAGTTTGAATTAAGACTGGGTATTTGTTCTTTTGGTTTGGTTACTTTATTTTTTTCTCTAAAACATTTGTTCTATAAAATATGAACAATCTAAGTTTAAAACTACCTAATCTTGCACTCAAAGTAGATGTATGTTCTTGAAAACTCAGTGTTGTTAGCAGCGGTTAGTTGTTACGGTTAGAACTGTAGAACTCAAGCATGGACAGTTCAATTTAAAACACTTCTGTCATTGGGGAAGAAAAAGGCAGGGCATGCACGGTCTTTAGAACCACTTTTTCACTGCTTTTTGATGGTTTGTGGTTTAACATTTCCATGCTTCTTTAAAAATCCAGAGGCATAAGCCTCAGGCAGACTAAACACACAAAACACACCAAAGTCGATGTTTTGTGATTTCCTGTCTGCTTTCAGGGTATTGAAATTAATTAAATTTGAGGCTTCTCTAAAGCAAACACCCTCCCCCAAATGTAAGATCTCTATTTTTATATTTGCTTGGAATATTCCTCCCAGCGCATTTGGTCGTTACTATTTGCAATAGGCTAAAGCGTCAGTGAGGGGACAGGTCATATTCCTGGTGTTTCACAGGCCCATAGCAGAAGAAAAATAGAGTATACGTGAAGACTTTCAAACCCTTTATGCACTGCAGGGCAAAACTGCTCTCCCTGCTGTCCTCAACACTTCATCTGCTCTCCCCATTTCCTCCTTACACCCTGACACACTTACAGAAAATTGTTCTCTGCTCCTGCAAAGCTGATCAGCTCTGCTACAAGAGCAGCCACCTGATCTCTGTGGTTTCTGTAATATAAGAGGGCTAGAGATTGATCTTTCCACAAGGCCGGTGGCTCCAGCTATCTTCCCAACTTCCTGACAAGGACTTCTCTCAAGAGGAGCTTCTTTTGTGGGCCAGCCTATAACTGGGGAGGCTGAGGGCATGGAGCTGGGGGAGGAAGGAGAGAAAGAGGCATGCTGGAATAGGGTGTCTACAAGAACATAGCCTTTATCACACACACTATTTCCTTGTATTTGGTTGGTAGCTCATTATGATTGTTCAGATGGATGAGTAACTGCAATAGCTATAACATACCTGCAATTATAAGATACATTAGAATATGGAAATCTAGAATCATATATTGGACATACACTACCAATGACGACCTTTAATTTTTAGCACATGAATTTTAAATTGATTATTTTTCTCTAGAGAATGCAGCTGCATATGTTTTTTTAAAGAATCTTCAGCTATCAGAGAGCTGTAAGTGCAAAGAAATCTTCAGATGGGAAAGCAAACTGATTGTAGCAGAGAATTTAGTTATAGTTACCAAACAGTATGGTAAGGAGATGACAAGAATTATTTAATTGGCAACTTGTTCTAATATATTGAATTAGACATTGCAGTATTCTAACTAAGAGATATGACTGTATGTAAACAAGCCTATATCAGAAATATAGTATACAAAAAGACACTTATTTAAAAAATGCTTAAAATAGTTTATAAGACTTTGTTTAGAGCATGACTAAATCAGTTACTTTTTTCCTAGTTTTGGAGAATTGCCTGCCTTCATAGCCCATTAGATTTTTCAGTTTGCATCTGCTAGATTTATTGTTCATAAGCAGTTTGTAAAATAAATGAATTAGCTTGTTTTGCCTTCTATCAAGGCCATCTGAATTCTGTTGTTTAACCACTTGACTCCAATGCAAAGTGCATTTTCATAGGTATTAAAAATAACCGTAAAAAAAAAGTAGTGGGAAAGAAGGAATTCTAATCAACAGCTAACATGGCAAGGAGAAGTCTTCTGTAGGAATCTACCTCTTTTAAATCAGAACAAAAAAGAAAGCTGGAAGTTGAATTATGCTTTTAAATCAGATGCAGAGAAAAACAGTTTGTTCATTCCAAGAAATAATCAAACTAGGCTAGTGTACCAAAGCTTCAAATTAGTTTGACAGTTTCCTGCCCAAATTTTGAGGGGTGAAAAAATCTTCTCTAATTTCATGGGGTAGCCCATCACTGTAAATCAGCTTCAATTATGCAGTCCTTTCCCGTGCTTTTGGATTTATATCTTCACCTTCTACAAACAATTTTAAATTAACCAGTACTGTTAACCTGAAGAAATAAAACATGCCATTGATAAGATCATATTGTTATGAAAATCCCTTTATAAGCACAATATAAGAATGATTGTATAACTTGCACTGATTTTCACATCTGAGCGATTCAAATCTTGAGAAACATATTTCTCATCTGTATGGACTATTGGTTTTATGCTTTCTTTTCTATAGTTTTGATTTAATAAGCATGGTTGCTGAATTCTGTTATTGGAGAATGCTAATTCAGAAATAACTTTCCTTGACTGAAGGAGTTCTTGCTGCACTAAATATTAGTGCATGCAGAAGTCTCCTATAAGCTTAAAGTTACTAATAATACAACACAATACAGCTGAGCTGTGTAGAATGAAATTATGAGTCCACTATCAACCAGCTTGAGTGGATATTGCCCGTTCAGGAGCTATGAGGGATTCAAAAATGTTCAACAACTGCTGGGTCTTGTGCTTGGGTCCCAGCTCCACGCAACACTACAGGCTTGGGGAAGGGTGGCTGGAAAGCGGCGCAGCAGAATAGGACCTGTAGGTGTTGGTCAACAGGCAGCTGAATATGAGCCAGCAGTGTGCCCAGGCACAGGTGGCCAATGGCATCCTGGCTTGTATCAGCAACAGTGTGGCCAGCAGGAGGAGGGAAGTGATTGTCCCCTTGTACTCAGCACTGGTGAGGCCGCACCTTGAATACTGTGTCCAGTTTTGGGTTCCTCACTACAGGGAGAACATTGAAGTGCTGAAGTGTGTCCATAGAAGAGCAAGGAACCTGGTAAAGGGTTTAGAGCACAAGTCCTATGAGGAGTAGCTGAGGGAACTGGGGTTGTTTAGTCTGGAGAAAAGAAGGCTGAGGGGAGACCTTATCACTCTCTATAGCTCTATAGCTACCTGTGGTGAGGTGGGGGGTTGTTCTGTTCTCCCAAGTAACAAGTGTTAGGACCAGAAGAAAACACCATGGGATATACAGGTTGAATATTAGTAAAAATTTCTTGTGCAAGAAAGCATTGTGAAACATTGGAAAAGGCTGCCCAGGGAAGTGGTGGAGTCATCATCCCAGGAGGTATTTAAAAGATCTGTAGATGTGGCAGTTAGGGATGTGGTTTAGCAGTGGGCTTGGCAGTGTTAATATAACGGTCGGACTTGATGATCTTAAAGGTCTCTTCCAACCAAAATGATTCTGTCATTCTATGATTTGGTGAGGGTAGTGATAGATTGGTGAGATTCATCAAAATACCATCAAAAATACATCATTATAAGTTGCTATGCAAAACAAATACGAATTATTTTGTTATTTCTTCCTGCAAAAATTCCTGATTTGTTAACAATGTATTGATTTATATAAAATTCTGTGGGTGACCCTTATTTTTCTTTCTTTTAATTACTAATACTACCATGAACTCTAGCCATGAATCACTGTTGTAAAAAAACAGACTGAGGAAAAAAACTGGACAAAAGAAAGCATACAGACTGAACATAGTAGGGGAATGAAGAGAAGCTTCTGTTTACAAGGAGTGAACCAAAAATTCATAAACATAATATGCAAAAGAAATATGTAGCACATGAAAAGCACAGATTATGCTAATTTTGCTGTTACTTTGTGGATATAATTTCAGATTTGAAAGAGGTATGCTCCAAGTTATTCCTTATAAGATTCAGGAGCATCCAAAGATGGAGGCTGGTTGTGAGCCAGGTGCATATTTGAAGTAACCTGAAGAGAAGAGGGGATAAGCTGGGAAGGTAACAGAAAGTTTATGTTTAATTTAACAAAAAATAGGATCCCATGGACAACTGGAAAGGAAATTAAAAAAAAACCAAAAAAACAACACTAAACCAACAAGTTGGAAGAACAATCTTTACAGAATACTGGAAATGTTAGCAAGATTGCTGAACAAGAGCAAGATTTCATTGGTCAAGGCCAGAAAAGGTTGATGCTTGATGCTGGAAGCCTGGCTAAAAGCATGCCAATGCAGGGGAAAGTTCTATATTTGAGATAATGTACAATTAGTCTATAATACTTGGGTGTCACCTGGAGGAAATTCCAAATGGAGGCTAATATCTGTAATTCATACAAGACCTGATAGAAAAGAGAGTGCTGCTGTTCCAAATGCTATAAATAAAAGTAATGGAGAAAGATTTTGGAGGTAAATTTGAGAACAGGTAACCTGGAGGTATGAGAGAAACAGAAGTTTTATTTTGAGCGGGAGGAAACAGGATTGGTATTGATAGTGAATTACATACCTTCCCAGTAGAAAAAAATTCGTAAATTAGATTGCTGTTAGATGAGATTACCCCAAGGTATGACATAGCAGAAGGAGGGAATGGGCCAGGACAGACCCTAGAGGGTCTTCAGCTAAAACTAGTATATTGAAAGGGAAATAAAGAAGCAGAGAATCAAAAAAGAACAGAGGCCTGGAAGCAGAGATTGAAAAGATTTCAAGAAGAACAAGAAAGATGTGCTGAAAATGAGGGCAAAATAGAAGAAGGTAAAAATAAAGTCCTTATAGAGTAATTCAGCTCTGAAAAATCATTCCCATGAAGGCTGTTTCATTAGAGTGGGATTAGAAGTTACAGGAAAGAACTGGCAGTTGCAAAGCACATACTCTGTACTGTCAGCATAAAGTGAGGTTCAGCTGCTCAGAAATTAAACATCTAAGTGTGAGTGAGTTGCCTTAGACTCTCTTTCTATCTAATTTAACTGATCTATCTTAAGAGCTAATGAATCTAACTAGAAGGAGCTTCAATTGACTTGAAGGGGAACATAGACACAGAGCAATTATATGCACAAATTAAGGCAGAAATCCTATCACGAAGATACGTGTAAATCTGGCTTCAGGTCATTGTTCTCTCCTCTTTTATGCTCTTCCATGAGTTGACTTTGACTACATTGTCTATGGGAAGAGGATCAAGTACTTTAATTTCTTGTCAGTATTAGAAATACCTCCCCCCCAGCTTAAGTGCAGGTGTTAATAGCTGCATTATTTGTTTCTATACCTTTGGTCCATCTCTCCACAAACCTTTCCTAATAATTTTTACTTAGCTCTCCTCTTCATATAATGATATTATATCTAAGACTATAGGGCAAAGGGATGAAATATCTGTTGTACACAAGAAAAGGGTTGTTACAAAATTCACCGAGGTCTGCTTTGGGTACACTGATCTGCTCTGTTCTGTACACCCCAAGCACCCTTGCTGTGCACTCCCTGCAAATTTCATATGCACTTAGAGTATGTTCATACATTGTTTTTTCATCATATACCATTTCTGTACAGGCCTGCACTGATTTAACTAGCATAGCCATGATTTTACTGGCACAGCATGACTGACACCTCATTACTACCATATCAGCATTGGACCACTGTGCAAGGCATCAACTTTTGTTCCTAACTGAAACTGTCATACCTGTTCCACTTTTATCTTGGCCTACTATGCACCCTTACAAAAAGAAAGGCATGACCACTGCCCCTTTTGCAAACAAGGGGCTAAGCTTCATTGTTGCTATTCCTGGTTCTGCTGAAGGGTTTGTCCACATGAATGAGAAAATAATACTCAGAGATTTGCAGCTGTTTTAAAAGTAAGAGGTTTTGAGTAGTGTTTCTGTTCTAACAAGTTTTGTTTGTGATGGTGTAATACATTCTTATTATTTTGTTCGTAGCATCAGATCTTTATCCAACTAAACATTTCTCTTTAGTTAAGTCAATATAGAATTTTCAAAACTAAACAAAAAATTAATGTACTTATGGATATGAGAGTTTCCATACTTGCTTGCAAATATTTGACTCCAGCAAACAAGAAACCATTGCCCTTGTATTTTTTCCAAAAATCATCAAGTTTAAATGGAAAGTGAATCATGTCAATTTAGAAAAACTTAACAGCAGTGATAGGTTACATTGATGCAACTACTCATTGATATCACTTTATGTTATTAAGTATTTGAAACAACCTTATTTCTAAGGAAGGTTTTAGAGGACCAGTACATTTAAGTGTGAAGGCTATCAAAATGTAGCTGAGATACAGCCGCAAACCTCTAACTGAACTATGCAGTCTCTAAGAGGTACTTTCTCTTTATGACTCTAACTTTTGGTAAAGATCTAGAGAATCTCAGTTTCTGGAATTTAAACTCCATGTATTGTTGTTTTTCTTACTGTTTTCCCAAGGTAATTTTTGAGATTTCTTCCATATTACACATTTCTCTGATACGAAAAATAATTTGCAGCATTATTTCAGGAGCTCTGTGAAAAAAAAATACTTTTAAATCATGACATTTGATTTTGCACTCTTTCTAGCTTCTCAGATTTCAGATATCTAATTCTGATTCTGGACATTTTAAGCTCAATTTATTTTTTTTTTCTTGCAGCAATATAATTCAGGTTTGAGATTTTGTCTTCTGTGTCTACAAATATACTTTCTATGTACTCCAGTCTTTGTTATGTATTATTAGCAGCAAACTAACTGGTGGATATTTATTATCCTTTAATCCTTAAAGAAAAAGCAGAATTTGTTAAGTGTTTGGATATGCTAAAACCATAAAGTCATCTGAAAATTTTTTATAAAATTAAATATGTTAAAAGTATATAGGCAAAAATTAAATAGGCAGATCCTAAGTTTGTTTTGCTCATGTTCATTGTACTCTTTTTGTTTGTGGCAGTGGGTAGCATTTTATCCATCAGTAGAATAAGAGCAACAGAATCTTCACCTGAACAAAGAGTCTATGTATTTGTTTAACTACAATTTTTTGCTTGAGTGACAATTTTGTATATAAATATGGTACAAAGGGTATAGCCAGGACTACGTGACTAATGTCGCTGTCCTTGAACAGGCAGGAGTCCCCAGTATTGAGGCCATGTTGCTGAAAACGCAGCTGCGCTGGGCAGGGCACGTCTCCAGGATAGCGGATCACCGCTTCCCTAAGATTGTGTTCTGTGGTGAACTCGCCACTGGCTGCTGCAAGAGAAGAGCCCCAAAGAGGAGATATAAGGACTCCCTGAAACAATACCTCAGCCTTGGCCATATTGACCACCATCAGTGGTCCACCCTGGCCTCCAATCAGGAGATTTGGAGACGCACCATACATGACGCTGCTGTCTCCTTTGAGAGCACACGTAGAATCAGTCTTGAGGAGAAAAGACAGCGCAGAAAGAACTGTGCCTTGACTACACCATCCAAGGAGACCTTCCGATGTGCTCTTTGCAACCGGACTTGCCTATCCCGCATTGGCCTTTTCAGCCATCAGCATGCTTGCAGTAAGCGTGGGTAAAGCCCTTCTCAAATCTGCATCCTTGAAGCCATGATGAGTGGAGGGACCATTGCTAAAAACTGCAGTGGACTGGGCATCTACACACTGGCAAGCTATCATTTTTCTCATGTAAGAGGGACAGAATAAAACCATATTTCACACGGTTTTATATTGCATTTGTATGATTGGTATGCTTCAACTATCCTGAGGGACAATCAACCCTACAACAAAAATACTTTTTAAGTATGAGGACCTTTGTTTAGGAAAAAAACAGGATATCCATTCTTGTGAATTATAAATTAAGAAGTTACAACAAAAATACAACAGCTAATTTCTACTGATAAGGTTTGCAAATACCAGAAATATTTTTAAGTTGCCTTGTCCTGCATGTTTTCTGGTTGCTGAATGACACATTTGCCATGACAGGTTTCATCAGGGGACAAACTTCTCCCCTCTGACTTCCTGTCTTCCCTCACATCATCTGGAGAATATGCCACTTCTTTCCCAGTTTCACATATTGAAGATTGTACAGCAATTTTGTTTGCTGACTTTATTTTATTTATGCAGCATTTTTCCATTAAATTGTTGCCCTCGATTACATAAAAGACACCCATATTTCACCTGTCAGGTGCCAGCCTCCAAGCAGATGTGATCTTGCCCCACCACTAATGATAATTATACCAGAGGTCATTGTTAGAGGGCTACTGTCATTTCACTGACACAGTAGAAAATGCTCATAAAAGCTTTTCATTTAGGTATTATGAATATTCTCCTAATCTCACCAGTAATTCCACTGTACATTTGTAAAAGGAAAGCATCAATAAATTTGTTGACGACAAAGCTAATTTCTCATTATCAGCAGGGATTTCACCCTGGGTGTGCTCTAATGACAGTGCATTTCTGCAGAATGGGATATTTCACCCCTGCCATTACTTTTTGTTCTAATCATACCATATCACATTCTATTCAATTCTTATCTTGTATCATATCTGTTCAGGCTCTTGTCCTTATCTGACCTTGGTAAACTGATTGCATTTGTGAAGCTTACAATTTGCTCTTTAGACTCTTTTTCAGATGAGTTATTGGTTGAGCAGTTGGATATACTTGGTTAATCTTCCTGTGCCTTTGGGCAAGAAATCATCTCTGCTGAAAGCTGCTGTGATGAAACTTAGAAAATGTTCAGTTTTTCTGGGGGAGGGAGAAAAGGCAGGAGGTGGGGGATCTTCCAATGTCCTACTATTCATTTTTATTTTGAGGCATTGTTATATCTTCCAAAGAATTTAGAGTGTATTGTTCCCTTCTGAATAGCAGCTTATGGGAATATGTATGGTAGGTTCTTTACAGGATTTTTCTCTCCCCAAGGGAAAG
>NW_010387979.1:0-6901 GCF_000710305.1 Buceros rhinoceros silvestris | reverse complement strand
AGACTGCAACCTGCTGCTCGTAATGTTTACTCAAGTTACTGATGAAAAAAGTTCTCAGAGTTACAACACTAGAGGATAAAAAAAAATATTCAGCTAAGCTAATAACCAACTTCCACACTTAATAAATTATTATTTCTTATCTCTGTTTAAGTTTAGATTTCTCTTGTTACATCTACAGAAAATTTTGACACTAGATTTTCACTCAACATCACAATAAACATTTTTTATAAGCCTGAGAAGAATAGGAAGAGGGATGAAGATGCCAAACCTTGTGGCAGCTTCCCACCAAAGTGGTAATGCACGCCAAAGATAAATGGGCTCAGGACAAAATCCAAACATCCTGGGAAACCATACTGTGACCAGACTGTACCTCCACTCAGACACTAGAGTGATTTGTTCTCTTCTACGTTCTGGCAATGCTTGCTTAGTTCGCCAGTAAAAAGTATTGTCAGATGGTAAGTGAATCAAACTCTTTTATGTGTTTTGTCACTCAGGAGCTAAGACTCATGGATGAGATGATGAATGTCTCTGCAAAACCCCTCAACCAGAGTTTAAGAATTATGGACATCCTTGAACATCACCCGGGACACAGACAACTCTCTCTGTGGTGCTACAAAGGTAGGTCTGTAAATTCCTGGTTGACCAGACAAAGTGAGTTTATTACTGTGGATTCACTGGGCATCTGGGAAAAAGAACTCAAGTAATTTGTATTCACATCTTAGAGCACTGCGGGAAACAAGCCTGCATCACCACCAGCTAAAACAACAATGAAAAAGAGCCACTCTTTTACAAACAGTTCTTTCAGCAGTCTCCTTCCTCCGAATTAATGTGGAAATAGGATTTGTAATAGTAGAGCAGAAGAGATTCTGCTAACGTGCAACCCCTTCTTCAGCAGAAGGAATTACCTTCACAGGATGCTTTCTCTGCCCAATTTGGAAAAAAAAAAAAAAAGTTGTAGATATGAAGATCTGTTACACAGGGTGCATTATTTGCTGGCATAGAGACAGAGCTGACTAATGAACGAAGGAAGGCAAGACTGCCTTCAAAATAGTCACTTTCAAATATTGAAAGTAAAGAGCTAAAAAGAGAAAGAAGCAGACAATCAGCAGAAGGCAGTGTCATACCTCTGCCATGCTGCAAGGCTTGGTTTTCTATATAGAGTTGAAAATATAGTAAGAAAGATGGTGTTTGAGATAAATGAGTGATTACTGCCATCCACAAGAAAAATGCTTCAGGGAAAAAACCTCATCTCCGCCAATATCACCAGTATCTTGTTACAACCAATTATTTTGTGTAAATATTACATAATAATAACTTTAAGTTATATATACATGTGCATTATAATACTGCTTTAGGGAAAAAAAGCCCTAGACTGCAACTGAAAAATGCAAGAATCCCAGCTGCAAGTTGCTGTTGAGCAGGTAACAGCCTGATGCCTTCTCTGCTGGGAAGCTCTTTCAATTTCAGGCACTGTGGTCATTAGCATCATTTCAGAAACACAGCACTACTATTTACAAGCAACTGCAGATCTTGGCCTCCATCATGCTACGTGTGGCATTATTAGTGCTTGACTTCCACCAGCGATTACCCTAAAGAAGGCTGACACAGCTGGGCTCACAGGACTACCAGAAAACGGAGGAAGATGCAGAAGGTAATCGGAACAGTAACTGAAGAAGGGCCGGGCTTCAAGAGGAAAGGATCGTGCACAGGGTAGCTGTGTGAAAGCCGACAAGTTACATTGGTTTGTTTCTCAAGAATATCTGTTTTGCGGCAAATCAAATGATTATACGTGTTAATATTTATTGTGTTTTTCCCTGGATTTTTATGATTAAAAAAAAAGCTTTACTTTTTTAAAAAATAGAATATACATGCTTTTCCCTCTGAACTTCAAAACATGTCACTGCATTGGGCCATAGCTGGTTTTTTTTTCAAATACTTTCAAGAATATTTAATTGATGATTGAATATTTAGTTGATGATTCACGCAATTAATTCAGATGACTGCATGATTACCTTCAAATATTTTAAGTCAATAAAGTTGAAGCTTGCTTTAAGACTGCTCAGAAACAAGTAGTAGCACATCCTTTTATTGGGTATAACTATGACCTTGCTTACAAATGCATTTGATAAAACGCTGATTGCTGGGTAACAGTAAGACAAATTACAAGATTTTTCATTTGGGAAAATACAGTAAACAGTTTCCAACTTTAAACTTAAAACAAACAAAAAAACCCCAACAAACAACCCAAACCCACCTTATGATTCTAAGCTTTCCAGAAAGGCACTAGAAAAATACCCAAAGTACCTTGCCTATCCCTACAGTCAACTTTTCCTTCATCAGTTTTGCTCTGCTGCTCAACAACTTTACAGTCAAGCACGGTAAAGAAACATGAAGGAAAAGCATGAGGATCTCAGTTAGCATGAAAGCAAGATGAAAAATGAAGCATTAGAACAGCCAAAATAGATAACAAGAAGGTCTGTTGCATGTCTGGCTTTCTGCTTGCCAAAAGAAGTGGAAGCTTTAATTATGATTCATGGAGTCATTAATTCTTTTTAGGCATGGAAGTTAATGGAATAATGATTTTTAATCTCTGTGGGATGATTGCTGATGTGCCTAAACAAAAATAGTACTGATGATGTATAATGCATAAAGAACATTTCAA
The DNA here is from genome assembly GCF_000710305.1 of Buceros rhinoceros silvestris. Classification (NCBI taxonomy): domain Eukaryota; kingdom Metazoa; phylum Chordata; class Aves; order Bucerotiformes; family Bucerotidae; genus Buceros; species Buceros rhinoceros. The sequence goes on along the minus strand of NW_010387979.1, from coordinate 4,239 downwards.
GAAAGGGAGTCTTTCTGAAATGAAAGGATACTTGAGGACTAAGTGTTCATGGAGTGCCTTTTACAGTTTCAGTTCAGGGTGCAGGCACTCAGGAGCCCACGCTCCCAGAACCACAGCCATAGTGCAGTTGAAAGTGAAGGACCACTTTTGCTTCTGCCTGCTTTACATGACAATAACAACGATTTGTACCGATTCTTTTGAAGCTCTTTCTCCTCCATAGCTGCCTGAAATGTGGTGATTGTTGCAGGGCTTTCCGTGGTGGAGACAAAAACCTGCTTAGCTGCAGACTGCCTTTGGATTGAAGCACACCGGCAGCGACTTACTGGCCACGTTTGGCTAGATTAGATTGATTCATTTCAGCAGTCATCTTGTGTTCTTTTTGTTCTCATTCAATTAAAGTCATTGTAGCTAATTAAAAAAACATGTTGGTTTTATGTCGCTGTAAGACATAACGTTTTCCAAAATGAGATTTGATTAAAACATATGAGACAGCTATGAAGATTTGTACAGATCAGCCGTACAGCCTGCTTGTATTTCTCTGCATTGTAAAACATAAATCTAAGCTGAGTCCTGTTCTACTTTATCTTTTATTCCTGTCTATGTATATGGCCTGAGGAGCCTGTGATACTTTTTACTGTTTTCTCCTGTAGTTTTAATTCCATTTTCCCCTACCTCTGTCCTCTCCTTCCAACACCTTTTAGGTTTGCTTTATGGATCGAAACAGGCTGATTGACACTAATATTTGACTGCTGTTTCTAGAGTTGATTAAGCATTTATCTATTTATTTCCAGACCATCACTCCTCATTTCTCCAGTGTTGGAGCTAGTATCTGCACTAGTCAATGGAAAGTCCAAGGCACCCCTGAAGCACTGATTGTTTTTCTGCTTGAACCACCTACTTCAGAATAAGACAGATGGCATAGGGGAAGAGGAGGAAGGATTTGAAAGGTTTTGTTACAGACACCCCTGTGCTCAGTACTGATGCAGAATCAGTGCAAGCTGCAGAGGGGCAAGCAAAGCACTGGGACCAATTCACAGAATCACAGAACTGTAGAGGTGGGAAGGGACCTTTGGGGATGCCCTAGTCCAAACCCTTGCTAAAGTAGGTTTACCAAGATTAGGTTGTGCAGGAACATGTCCAGGTGGGTTTTTTGCAGTCTCCATAGGAGATTCGCCAAGGCTCAGCCACTGCAAGCAGACTCAGAGACAGGCTTCAGCAAAGCATTTCAGACCCGTACTACCAATATTAAAAGAACAATCTTCTTGGCTACTTCAGTCACAGTATTAAATAGGTGGTAGTCATAGACCCCTCAAAATAATGCCATTTCTTAAGCTAGCTCACTTTCAGATGAAGAGCAGAGTTGCCATTGACACTCTCTGACTCTTGTGTATCAAGTTATGAGGACTCCTTAAAATCCCCATTACAGCTCTAGACAAATATCACTAATAGTGTCTGCCTTGTACTACACAAGGTCTTCTGTTGCTTATGTACAATGGCACTCAGTATGCTCAGTGATTCCTGATTTTTCTGGCAAGATACAGACCCTCACGTTGTCTGTAAACTAAGTATTGAAGTTAAAGTTTAAAGGAGAAAATGCTTAAAAAGAATGATTTCATCACAATGTACTGTTTGTTCATTTACAGTGGCTTGAAGATAGTCACCGAGAGCAATTGGTGAACTACTTAATTTCCAGACCATTTCTAAATAAAACCCAAGTTATCACAGTTCCACATCCCCTCAGCTAATGATAATTTTGAAATCCAATTACTTTAACTATCATATGTAGAACAAATGGTGACAAAAATATAGCTGACAGATATAAAATACTGTCCAGAGAACTGGAGATACAGCCACATGTCGCTAAGGGTATTACTACTCAGCTGAGGTAAGTTATTTTTATTTTATCTTGAATATTTCCAAGGATGGAGATTCCACAGCCTCCCTGGGAAACTTGCTCTGGTGTCTGACCTCCCTCATGGGAAAAAAATTAAAATCCTAAAGTCCAATTAAAAATTTCCAATGTTGCAGCTGGAGTTTGTTGCCTCTCATCCTACTGTGCATGTTTAAGAAGAGTTCGTCTCTCTCGTGCAAGCTCCCTTTGTAGGCAGTGTACTTGTAAACAGCAAGAGAATCCCTGCAAGCCGTCTTTTCTCAAGAATGAACAAACACTGTGCTCTCAGCCTCTTCTTCTACATCATACCAACAAACATAGCTGGGTGAAATAGGCAAATAAAAAAGTGAATAATTCATTGCTATGCACTCATGGATTAAAAAAGTCATCATCTGGAAGACTACTCTTCTTTGTATGACCAGTGCAAAGAATATATGACCATGAGTATATTCAGATTCAAATTTGTCTCCTAAGTGAAATACATTTCAAATTTATATAATAATGAAGAAGACAATCTTCAAAAGTAAATGGAAAATTTGTTGTCTACTAATCTTGTAGACCCAATACTGCTTGTGCATCCAGTCGCTTTACTCCTACTCATAGGTTTTGCTTCATTTAAAGATCAATTGCAATAGTTAAAAAACCAGAATTTCTTTTTTTTTAAATTATCACTCTGAAAAGATTGTGGGTAGTTTAAAGCATTGTAACTTTTTTATTTTTATCTCCTTGGTCCAGCCACTGATCATATCAGTGCTGGCCTGAAAGGGAGGAAATTAAAGGCTTTTCTCCTTTTTTTCTTTTCCCACTTTTTAAAAATTTATTTTATATTGCAGCCAGAACAACATTTCAGATGGTATGTGATGCTTACTGAACACATGTAAGTCAGCACTGACACGGTCAAGATGTTCAACAGATGGATTGATGATCACTTAGAAGGTGCCAATATGACCACCATATATAGGCTAATACTGGACAGAATTCTGGCATCCCCCTCGTGCTCCTTCAAGGATGAGAGAAAGAATTTGTGCTTCTCTTGGATTTGTGATGCAATTGGCTAGTGGGTTAAATGATCTGGCTCTTATACTTCTAGCAATAGTAGCATCCCCTCGGTAGATGTGTGTCAACAAGAGTAGGGAAATAACTGGTCATCCAAACTCAGTACAAAGCTGCAGTACAAAGATTTTCTTTCAGGATGAACAATAAGGAAGGAAAAGAAAATACAGAGATTATAGAAAACTCTATTAAGACAGAAGTATAAATATCTGATAGATTGATGGGCCTAGGCAGAGATGAACACAGGAAAAAGATGAATCCAAAAAAGAAAGGAAATTTTCTCCAAGAGATTTAAATAAAATATTCTAAATGAAAAATCGAAAATCCCATTAGGTATTGCATACTTTATTTTGTTACCCATGAGTTAAAGCTTGGAAATGAAAGCTTGCAAATAACAACAGGCTTGGAGGAAGGCTCCTTTACATATAGAGCATTATTATTATTATTATTATTTCATCTTTGTATTATTTTGCCATTTAAGTATGACACTTTTTTACTGCCACATAACTTGTACAAACATTCCTAAGAATAAATAGTTTCATAAACAGATTCTTACAAAAGTAAGGTTGTAATTTACTGAAGTGTTCCTGCTGGATTTCTATGGAATCTGCTCCTCACTTCCATAGACTGGATTTGTCAACCCTCCTCTTCCATTGAAAGATGTACCAGTTCTTAACTTGTGATTGGAAAGTGAAGTGACTTTTTAGTATGGAGACTCCTCCTGGTTTTGAATTGCAAGATAATTTGTGTGTGTGTGAGGATGTTAAGGATAACTATTTATTTTTACTTTTGTTTTCCAAAGCAGACCAGTGTCCTCTGCATTTTTCACTGTACTGAGGTGTAATTAGACCTTCTAGGTCTTCAAGAGAAAGCTTATCTGTCTGAGGATGTTAAGGATAACTATTTATTTTTAATTTTGTTTTCCAAAGCAGACCAGTGTCCTCTGCATTTTTCACTGTACTGAGGTGTAATTAGACCTTCTAGGTCTTCAAGAGAAAGCTTATCTGTCTATACGAATCTGTGTAGGAAATGAAACATGTCTTTAAGATGTCCCCTTTCTCTCCCTGCTCTTACTGCTGCTCGCTGAATGTCTGAGATGCAATGAGAGTAAGAAAACTATCGATCTTATTTAACACCAAGAGAGACAAACAGAATAGAAAATCTTTCCCAAACCTTTTATCAGAGCTATGATATAGAGAATACAATGGGGAATCAACTCCAGCACTTCTGGAAATGCATATATAAGCACTAACAAAGTAGTGTCTGCCTAAGTTAAAAAAAGATACCCTTTTAAT
>NW_010387978.1:0-25994 GCF_000710305.1 Buceros rhinoceros silvestris | reverse complement strand
AGGATGTGACTCCGCGGGAAGATGAAACCGAGCACTGCAGAGGCCGCCGAAAAAGGAGCGCATCCCCGTAAGCGGCGGGTCGCGGGGGGTGGCCAAGGGGGGAACAGGGCAGGGAGCTGCCGCTCCCCGGATCGGAGCTCGCGGTACGGGGATTCGGGGCTCTCTCGCCGCCAGCGCGGTCGCTTTCCTGGCTCTCCTTGTGAGCCCCTGCAGTCAGCCTGGAGTGCTGCGTTTGGGCCTCTTGCCTGTAGCAGGCTAGCGGGAGAACACGCCTTGGGCCGACTTTCTTGGTGGTGGACAGTTTAAATAACCTTTGCACTGTTTGGAGAAGTGAACGTAAAGGTGTGTAGCTCAAAGGCAACTAGCTAGCTTGTTCTGTTTCACAAGATGTTTGCAGTGCAAAGAAGCTGGTAGCTGTGTTGAAATTCGCTAGGCCGCAGCCGTGCAAACTGCTCCACCCAGGCAGATACTTGCTGCTATCAGGAGTGTCCATGGAAGGCAGCTTAGGCCCAGGGTGTTAAAATGTAGTCACTTGAAGAGATACTTTCCTGTTACTGCAGTACTGCTAACTCACTCCGAACTTGTGATTTCCCCAAGAAGTTTAAAATTTGTTTTGTAGTATTAATTCCAGTATTTACTGTGTTACTTTTTGAGCTGCCGCAACCATAACAGGTGTGTGCTGGGTATAACATCATATTTGATCACTGATCATCTATGAAGTTTCAGTTGCATACCTCCATCTTTTTTGTATAGATTGTGAATCAGTTACACTATCCTAAGTCTCCCTGTTTTTCTATTTCTCTAATTATTTTGGTCATATAGATTCCACAAAGCTGACTGGTGTTTCTGCTTCACTTACGTGTTTTCATAATCATTATTTACAGAATCTTGCAGCATGAGTAGTGGTTCACTTTCCCATCTAAGATTTCAGAGAGGGAGGGAATACATAACAAGAGACTGTTTTGCTTGTTGGCTTTTTGTCTCCAGAAGAGGCCTGCTCACTTCCTGAGGCAGCCCTCATTGTCTCCTTTGAGCTTCTCCAGAATAGAAGCAGCTAGGAGCAGGGTGTCACTTCTGTGAGGAAGACACCATAAAAGTATGATGATCTTGGATTATTCTGTCTCTGTCATTGGTTGTAACTGGATACCTGTGGAAATGTGTAAGAACAGAGAAGTTATAATTACTTTCACCTAATAATATTCTAGTTTCCAGCGATGTTTGGCTACAGGGACTTCAGTTGCATGTCACTTCTGAATTTAGAAGCCCTCAAAGTGTTCTGCTTCCTTGTACTTGTGCAGCCTCCCCTAGAATTTGCATCTTAGTATTGAAAATAATCTTTGGCAGCAAGCTACAAAGGGTTGCCCTGTTGCATAAAGAATCAGTTCCTGTTTTTAATTTTGTACCTGACTGCCAGTTTAGTTTTGGGCCCCATAGCTCTTCTACTGGAGTAGCCTGTTCAGACATTCTCTGTATGTTCTTCTTGATTTTGTGTATCTGTATTCTTTTTCCCCTAAATAATTTGCTTTACAGACAAAGTTAAGTTACACAGTCATTCTTCATGCCTTTCATCATTCTTTTTACTCTTTTGCAGGCTGTGTTTAAGATGTAGCTGAGTCCTGCATTTATGAAGTGGCATAATTACCCGTTTTATTTTCTGGTTTTTAGCAATTTCTAGATTTTTTTTTGATTGCTTCTTATTATTGAGCTTATGTTCTCATAGTCCTCTACGACTCCAAGATTTCCATTGAGAAATGAGGCTGATTTCTCACACAGACTGAATTTTTTTTTTTTTCAGCTTTTTTAAATGTCTGGTCTAACAGTTAGGCCTGCGTGGACAGCTCTGTGTTGAGCATCAGGAACGTTCCTCGGCATAGCTTTATTGTTGTATGTGGTTTCTTTATTTTAGAGCAAAATTCACTGGGACAGAAAGCATGGTCATACCTGGAATGGTTCTGAACTTTAAGCTTAGTTTTCCTGCATTTCAGGTTGATGCTCAAGATTCAGCTAACTAGTATTTACTTTTGAATGGTTTTTTTTTTTAATGTTCCTTTGGGATGTTTCTTGTTTTAATACCTCTGTCAATCCTTTTTGTTTCAGGTGAATAAGAGCGACAGATTCTATTCTGAAATGGTGTTGTGATTCTCGGTGACTGTGCAAGTAGTGTATGTACTGTGGTACAGAGATAGTAAATACTTGCCAAACTGGGTGAAAAAATTGATGACATTGTGTACAACTGAAATACAAAGTCCATTTTAGGATATGATTCTAAGAAACTTCTAAGGTTCTATATGTGGTATTATTATTACTGTCTTGGTTTTCATACAATTAACATATATCTATTTTTTTAAACTCTTATAGCACATGGAAGCTTGCCTTGTCCATTTCCATAATTTAGGAGTTTTCCTTTTTGGAAAGAAAAAATAAACACAGTTCACAAAACACAATCCTGTTTAAATTCACTTTTCTTCTTGCAGCAGATGGAATGCAAGCAAAACCAGAAAAGATAAGATCTTCTCTGAAGAATGTGAAAAAAGATATAGGAAAACCAGAGAAACTGAAATATAAGCCACTCACTGGGAAAGTGTTTTACCTCGATATTCCATCAAATGTGATCTCTGAAAAAATAGGAAAGGACCTCAAAGAGCTAGGAGGGGTAAGTTAATAAGCAAAGACCTTAATGAAACTAGAAGAAAATCTGTGCATGTGGGATGTCTTTTCCACCTTCTTTGTGATGGCATTTTAAGATTATTTGTATTTTATATGTGACAGGATTTTATTTTTTTGTTTCTTGTAATGTTTAATACAAACAGCTTGTGAACAAATTCTTTTGTGGGTTTCTTGCTAGAAGCTCTCTGCCAATTGTAATAAAAGCAATGTTTATTATAAAAGTTTATTTTCACTTGATTATTTATTTGCTTAAAATTTTATCCCAATTTAGTAAGTTTAATTATTTGTGGTGATTATTTTTCCTGCTGCTGCTGACTATATTGACACTTTACATGTTACAACTAAAGTTGTTCAGCTGAACCTGAAAGAGATTAGAGGGGGGTTTTGCATATGCTTCCTAAAAGTGAGAAACTTCAGTAAATACTTCCTACGCAGAGTATGTAATGAGTATTTTTAAATACTCTTACTTAAGTCATAAATTTGTAAGCATATTAAATTTTTTCCCCCCTAATTCTCTCTTCTGTATGGAAAAAACACTTTGATACAAGCAAGTACAAGGTATCGCAGTAACATGCAAATGATGCAATTGCTTAGTCAAGTTTAAAGTTGATTATTTCAGATCAGCGTAGAGGAATCTTGGCAGCTCAAGTATTAAACACCCATAACCACAGAAGCAAAAGGAACCTGCTGAAATTCCAGCTATTCTGAATAGCTGTTCTGAATGTTGCTTTGGCAATACCTTTTTCACTCAGGGGAGTTCATAAACTGAGCAGTTTGTGAAATTGATGCTTGTAAGTGAAGATGCAGTCTGTTAGTGTTAAATGAGTGCATGCTATTTTCTGTCTTTCTAAAACAGAACTTTAGGAATTCATATGTGAAAGATAAGGTTACAGGTCAAAGACTGAAAAGGAAGGAGTTATGTGCCTGAATCTGAAGTGCCCAGTGTGCTCCAGATCAACTAACACATGCGTGTGTTACTTGTGTGGAGTGCACTCAAAAGTGCCTCTCTCTAGGTCCCAGTTCTGTAAGAGGTACATAGAGAACTTGCTGCCTGTCTGATTTTTCCATACTCAGCGGAGAATAGAAAAGTATTTTAAGCTACACAAACTAGCAGGAAATAACGAGGCAAACAGAGCTGGTAGTCATTCAACAGTTGGCAACACAAGACTGAAGGAGCAAAATGGAAAAGAATAAGAGCATAATCATATGTTTTATCTTGCTGAGTATGAAAATTTTATGAATCAACTGAAGTTTTGTACATTTTTGAGAAGTGTTATGAATACTGTAGGTGTGAAACATAACTATCCTGAAATTTTTCTTTTTCTGCTGGTTCTAAACTAAATGAATTTATGGCTTTGTGCTAACTGTAAATTACATTTGCATACACATACCTTTAAGTTTAGCTGAACACTTCTGTATAATTATTGTTACGTAAAATTCTATGAACTTTTGTTTTCCTTGAATTACTCTGTTATTTCTCAATGCAGTGTTTGAATCCTCCTATTTGGAAAGTATTACAGCTAGATAGTTAAAAGAATGGTAATAATTGAAACAAAAAGCAAAGCTCTTTTGATAGAGATTACAAAATTAAGACATTGAAATTAGAATTTTTGACTGGTAAGAAAAGTATTGACTTGACTACTACAGCTCAGTTGTCATCCAGATCTTTGGAAAGTATCATCTCATTAATTCAGTGGTTTTGAACTTAATTATTGTAGAAGTTTTGTCACTTTTCTTTAAAGTATACAATGTAAAATTGAGTTACTGATTTATTGTTCTGAAATAAGTACTTGCGTTATATCTTTCTGTTTAGAGAGTGGAGAGTTTTCTTAGTAAAGATATCAGCTATCTGGTGTCTAACAAAAAGGAAGCAAAATTTGCACCGACGCTTGGTCAGATTTCTCCTGTTCCTAGCCCAGAATCTGCACGTAATGGAGGAAATAGTTCATCTCATCCTAGCAACCGAAAAGATCAACATGATGGAAGTTCATTTAAGATAGTAGATACAGTAAGTTTCTGCAAATCGAGTACAATCTGTGGGATATGCTCTTACAATTTTTCTCCTATTTTGTTTCCTAGAGATGGCAACTGTTCCTTGGGTGAATAAAGGGGATTTTCCTGTTTTTTTGTAACAGGTCAAACATACTTTTAAACTAGTTCAAACTAGCTTGTTAAACTTAACTAAAGTTAATTAAGCAAAGTTTCAAAAATGAATTAAAAAAAAAAAGAAGCCTTTTCAGCAAATAAGCAGACTACGCTAGAATCTATTCTGATATGGTATGGCTGATGTGAACATTGACATTGTTATGTTTGACAGCTGGGCAGGCTTGCGACGGCAGCCAGTGGTTCGTGTCTCTTTAGCAACACAGCCTGTTAATATCTGGCTGCTGTGCTGGTGTTAATGCAGATATCTGCAGAAGCACTTTTTGGTAGTATTTCAAGGAAATAATTAAAATTGAACATTATGAATATTAACTTTTTCTGAGCCCTTTCTTAAAGGATCACATTGCAACAGTTGGTATCTGAATTTGTGCAGGTTTATGTGAAGTTTCTTACATGGAAAAGTCTTGCATCCTTTCAAAATGCAGTTGGAAACAATTAGCTGTACCGTATACATGGTATTCTTTAGAAACATGACCATGAGCCAGACTGGGCTGGTTGTTGCATTGCATAGGTGAGATCAATTAATTTTGCAAATAAACTGGATAGGTAAAGGCATTCTCATTGTGAACAAGCATACAGTGCAAAGGGGGATCCACTGATGATAGAAAAGGTGGGGATAAGACAGAGGCTATGAGGATATTCATGACTGTTAGCTTGATTTGGCACATGTCCAGCTGATGAAACCTCATCTTCTGCAATGTGCCACTGGCAGCTTATTCTTACCATCTGTGTTCCTCCAGCACTTACATTGCTTCAGCCGTTCAGTGACCTGCTTGGCTGAAAACGACTGTTTGTTAGGGTTGGGGTTTTTTTCTTCTGTATCAAACCTAACCTTGTGGGGAAGATTCGAATTAATGAAAAATAGCAGTATAGTAAACAAGAGGAGACTGTCATATATAAAATATGTATTTGTTAGCAACAATGTAAATTGTCTTACCTTTTGGTTTTTTTGAAATGAGTTCTAACTTTCTATAAATTTTCTGTTTTAATATAGGTACGTATGAGCAGAGGGAAATCCTTAGTTGAAAAAGCAATCAAAGAGCAGGTAAGCCAAGTAATTAACAAATTCACGCTTGAGAAACTTTGGTTTAGCTCTTCTAGGAAACAAGCAGTAGTAAGAGTGTTCTTAGTGGTCTAAGAGAGAAGTCCTCTGTGGAATGCTTAGGCAGAAGTTAAGGGATTGTCCTAAGTAGAACTGTCAGGTCATGCTTTCTGGGTACTTCCTGAAGAATTGAAAGTCTGTGGAGTCTCATGACCAGTATTACAGTCTATCAGGATTGCTAATATAGCTAGCCTTTGGGAGGTGCCTGTGAAGTTAAAGTAAATGTATAAATTCACTGTCTACAAGTCTTAGTTACTATCTAATGTGATAATAAAGAACAGTTTTAGCTTTATGAAAGGTTAAATATAATCTTTTCATGGTGAAGTGCTGAGACACGGAGATGGAAAAGTCAGTTGAGGAGAGTGATAGTCATTTGTCAAGAAGCAAAGCATCTAGGCTTTCATATTACATGTTGTTATATATTTGTAATTTTATGTAATCTATCATATGTTGCTTAAAATTATTAATATAATTTATTGTTTGCAGGACTTAATACCCTCTGGTAGTATACTATCCAATGCTTTGAGTTGGGGAGTGAAGGTACTTCATCTTGATGGTAAATATTTTTGTTTGATGAAGCCTAACTTGAACTGTAACATTCATTTTAATTATTGTTTTGTGGAACTGAAAATACTAAAAATGAGAAATTACTTCAAACATACAAAAATAAACTCAGCTGAGTTAATTCTCCATCTTTTTGCCAGATGTTAAGAATTACATTGAACAAAAGAAAAAGGAGCTCTACCTGATCAAAAGAGCAGGCAGTTCTTTTAAAGATGTGGTAAGTGGCTCTTTGCCGTTTGTGAAAATGCCATTTTTTTCATTAACTGAGAAAACGTAGGTGTACTAAATACGACCTTACAGCATTATTCAAAAAGAAATTCTGTAGTAGCATTGATCAAATAATGTGTAGACCTCTTGCAAAGGATACCAAAGAATCAGAAGTATTGAACTGTCTGAAATTTCCGTTTTGCCTGCCTCAAAAATAATTTTAAAATTGTAGCTTGGTTTTAGTATGATGTAAATGTGGTTAAGTAGCATTGTATATGTTTCCCTATGAGACAGTGATTAGAAACCCTTTCCTTTTGATGGACGATTTTGAAGAATCAGAGTTAACATTTCCTGAAGGAGCTGTCTCTAGGGAACCTGTGTCAGTTACTCAACTCTGCATCTTTTCTTTCCTAGTCTTTTAAAGAACTAGCATAAAACATCTTTGAGCTGTTCTGCCAATGAAGTGCATTTGGCAAGTGAAAATCCTGATTTCTCCAGATTATAGAGTATGATATAGTGAGACATTGAAACTCTTCTAGCTGCTCGTGCGCTGCATCTGTAGCTGCTCTGCAATTTAAATTAAACGCTTGAAGGTGTACAGTTATCTAATCTAGGCAAGGTTCTGTGATAAGTAAATGGAAACATACCATCTAGTATATGTAGTGTACTGCTGTGTTGTTTTGGAATGCGGTATTGGCTAATTATTGAGGCCATGTGAAATCCTCTGCTAGATCATCAGTGTGTGGGTGTTCATGGATAGCAGAGTAAGGTTTTTCTCCAAGTAGGATAAAATGTGAGTTTGTACCTTTACGAGAATCATTTACAGCTGACAGCTGATGCTTGAATATAGACTTTTCTCTTTCCTGAAGACAGAATACTGCTTTTAATTTTCATTACAAAAAAAGAAAACCACCTGACCAAAACAAACCTCTGTAAATTCATTCAAATGAGAATAATTTTTTTAATTGGAGGATGTTGCTATCCGCATTTTTTTGTGGCATTTTACAGATTGTAGTTACTTACCATTTATGAAGTGTTGTACAAATCTTATCAGTATTTAAGAATTGACTTGAAACCATGGCAGTCTGTTTTGGGGGAGGTGAGAGAACAAGTGAGTAAATCTACCTGTGAGGATTTTTTTTTGTTTGGTTCTGGATTTAGGAGAAATAAATTGCAACATCTCAAGGAGAACACTTCTTTTGCAGCATAGAAATAAATATTTCTCTGGGAGACACGTCACCACATTTCTGAAGTTCTAGTGAGCTTGGTTTTCTGCAGAATTTATCATGACTGTGTATGAAGTCATGATTAACATAGAAAGACCCTCATAACTTAAAATCAGCTACAGCTAAATCTTTAAGTAAAATGCAGAATAATATTCACAGGGATTTTATACCTTTTTTTTTTTTTTAATAGGGGAAACAAGTTACTGCTCAGAAGTCAAGAAGTAAGTATTTCAATATTTGTAGAGGGTTTTGTTTTGCTTTATTCTGAACGCTTAAAAACATACTGCAGTTCCAGTCTGGTCAAGTGTGCCGCTGTATTCTGATTCCTATGTCTAAGAAAAGCATGTAGAAATCAAGAGTTTGTCAAAACATGACATAATGAGTTCTAAAATGATGTGTGCTTGCTTATTCAGTTACAGAACTAACTTTCTGAATGAAGAAAAGTATTTGTCTTTTAATTTCCTTTCCCCCTCCCCTTGAGCAGGTAGACTGAAAAACCCATTTGTCAAAGTGGAAGATAGAAGTCGGTGAGTATTCTCTTTGTGTGTTCAGTAATGTGGTTCTCAAACTGAGTAATTCAGGAACATCCAGTATGCCTTGAGCAAGTGGCCTTTAGCTTTCAATTTCCTCTGACTTTTGATGCCAGGCATACTGTCCCCTTATAATAAGATACAAAATTTTCATCTCTGCATGCACTCGGTGTTTAGCCGTTGAATGAGACTGAGCAAGTAGTAGTACAGTAGGAAATATTTGCAATAGGTAATAGAAGTGGAAAGTTAGTATGTAGCTCCGGTTTGTAGATCATGAGAGTGGGTTCTTTGTGTTGCTTTCTGCCAAGGGCCATATGAATGGAAAGGAAACCTGGAAGTTGTGAACTTTGACACATTAGATCCAAATCCTGTATCCCGAAAAGCAAATCAGACTTTAGTCTACTAAATTCCAGTACTGTAGTCCCAACTTGGTAACATTAATCTCCTGCAGAAATTGTTTAGATGTAAGGAAAGGGAAGTTGTTACAGTTGAAATCATCCTTTAAAATTGGGTTCAATCATTTCTTTTTAAAAGAAAAAAAGCCCCAAACTACTAACATAATTTCAATATCCTCAGCATGAAATTAGCGTGAAATTTGATACTTTGAGCCTGTAAGATTTTCACATTTTTCTGGTCCTGTAATTGATCAGACCTGGTTGTGTAAGGAAATACCAGTTTGCCGGAAGTTGATAGAAAAATTAATTATAAAAAAGTGCAGTTCTGCACAGCATATTTTGAATCTTTAAATTCTTAACTGACTTCTGCTTTATGGTGATGTTGATAAGCTCCAAATTCTTTGACCTAATTTCTTTGACACTTTCCTGAATTAAAAAAAGGACTTCTAAACCTGGTCTTACACTGTAAGTTGGTGTAATAGAAATGAGGGACATGAGGACACAGTTCTAAGTACAGGAAGCTCATATGTAAATATGTGTGAATTCAACTTTTGAATGCAGCTGGGTACTAAATGTATGAAACACATTTAAATGTTTATGTAACATAAACAATGCTTTTTAACGTTTGCATGTTTATGTAACATAAGTAACAGTTCAGACACAGAACAGGATGCTTAGCTATCCCTATTACATTTTTCAGACTTGCTCTTTTTCTTCTGCCAGAGTAGCTTATAGTAATGTGGGGGGGAAAAAAAATCAGACTGAACTCTGGCATCAGCAATTCAGTCAGATGATTCAGTATGTGAACTTTTGGCATGCCCTATTTTAAATATTTTTAATATGTTGAGAGCACTGGTTGCTAGTTTTGGTATCTGAGTACAGTGTTGAACAAGAAGATTGTCTTTCTGGAAAATGAAAATGTCAGGTTTTATATTTTGAATGGTGAATTGATTAAAATTTGTCAGAAAAGGAAGAAAATTATAAAATGGAAAAAAAATTAACCCGTTCGATGTTAGGAACTGCTATAGCTACTTCTTAGGAACAGAGATGCACCATCTTTCAAATTGTTTTTAATTGGTTATCCAACTCTTAAGAATAAATAGGCATGAAAGCCATACCCCAGGGAATGCATAAAACATCTATAGAAACACAAGGCAAATAGATTTTGAGAAAGTACCAAGTTTACAGGAAGGAAGGAGGATATTTTTCCGCTTAGCGTTCTGTCTGTGTTACATGTGAAAGATAAATACTTTTTCAATATTTTTGACCTGATAGTAATTTGTGCTATCTGTTCTATTTCTAATGGTTTTAAGGCACTTGTTTTGTCTCATACAGCCAGTACCGACCATTTTATCTGCAGTTACCCAGTTTTCCAGTTCTGAACTACTGCGTTCCAAAACCATATAGTCCATTTGAGGTGGATAAGAAGCATCCTTCTGGTCAAAAGCAAACTCAGTCTAAGCAAAGGTTTGTTGAAAACTTGTTATTGAGGTGTGGGTAGAGGGAGGGGGTAGTTCTCTAAAATAATTCTGAAGTATCTGTTTTCTGAAATAATTGCTGTGCTTCTAGTTTTGTGTGGTATTTAATACTAATAGCCATGTCTCAGCTGATGTATTTGCTGCGCTATAACTGTTGGCGTCTGTCTATTCTTCTGTACCCTCTTTATCCTATCTTTAGTCCTTTTTTTGGACATACAGATGCATACACACAAAAATGCAGCCTTCTCCTATCACTGTGGGTCAGCATAAGATATTTTTTTCCTTTCTGCCACTGGTTTCTCCTTTGTCCTCATCTTGGATGCTATCCAGTCAGTATTTTACAGGAAGTGGATTTCTTCAGAATTTTTTTATATTTGCCAGTATAATGCTAAAGTAGGCAGTTAAATTTTTAAAACAGTGTTATTCAATCATAGTGCAAAATCGTTGTTGATACAGTCTAGTTTATCGATATCAGGCTCTGCAAATACTGCTTTTCATCTCTGAAGAGTAGAAGCAGATACTAACTGCCTAGTAGAATTGCAGTTGGTCTTAGAGCAAGTGTTTATATGGCATGTTTTGGCATTCAGGCTCTACTTGAACACTCCAGATGCAGTTAGAACTTTCAGTGAATTGATCTTATGATGTGAAACTGCTTAGGAGTCTTAGTTATCTGGGGTTTTTCGTGAAATCAAAGTATTGTTTTGAATTTTTTCTACCTAGCGTATCTGGAGTATTAATGATTCTTTCATTGACTTCTAAAATTGTTTCATGTAGAGACCAAAGATACTTAGGTGAAAGGTAGCTTTGCTATACATGTAATTTTCTGTCCATATCCTATACATGAACAGAACATACTTTTCTGTCCTGAGGGACTAAGGCTTACTTCAGTGTCGTACTTGTTTTCTTTATATAATAGCCTCTCCGTTATTCAGGTTCTGTCCAGTCTTCACCATTATTATTGTGTTGGAGGTTTTCTGCTGTTTTTGCCATGATGGGGTTTTTTTCTTAATTGCAATGCAATGCAAAAGCAAAACAACTATATAGTATAGCAGTAAGCTTTGCAATAAGGAATTTCTGATAGTGTCTCTTCAGAGGGGATTGGAAAGGCCCATTCTTTTTAAAGCACTAGAAAAAAAAAAACTTAAAAGCTAGTATTATTTTTATTTATGTGGATTAAGGAGTATATATTAAAAATTTCAGGGGTTAAGTTTGAACGAATATTTCTGTTTAATATGTTGGCACATGCCAAAGAGATACTTGGGTCATAATCAGCATGTAAATGTGAAGAATGTCAGTTCCAGGAGAGCGAAAGAGAAGGGCTCACTTGTTCTGTGTATGTGGGAGAAAAGCTTGATGAAGTAAAGTTGTCAGTTCTATTTGCTTCTGCTTTAGACAAGACCTGCAGACATGATTCAATCTTCAGACGACGCATTCTGTAGTTTATATCCTGCTTTGCTGGTTCTCTGTGATTTTTACAGTTCTAGTGTAATAGTAACAGTGCACAGTTAGAGCCTATGCTGTGGGACCCAACAAATGCTGGGGCAGGTGTTACCAGTTTAGACTTGTTGATTGAGAGAGATTATTAAAGACAGTCTGTTCTTGGTATGCTGAGCAATACATTGCTGTGCTTTGTAAGTAAAGAGATTTTTCAGGGCAGGTTTTTTGATGTAAGGCCTTGAACTTGCATCTATGCAGGTGCTTGGTAGAGTCTGTCAGAATGGATTTTGCCTAGGCAGAAGATGGCACTATTCCCCTGAATTAAACAGGAAGTAGAGATTGATGGTTTTGCTTTACCACTAGAGTATCATCCTTAGGTGGTTTAACAGTGAATAGCAGCAACCATAGCTCTCCCCAGGTGAGGATTCTGAAGGTCATGGAGAGCCATAGAAAATCCCTTTGTATTTTAGGCTCCAGGAAGAACATGAGGTTCATTTCGTCATATTTCCACTTAGCCTGTACCTACAAAAATGGTGAAATGGATTTGGACAGCATGTTGAAAACCTACATAAAACCAAAGAATGAGAGTTCATCTGTTAGATCAAGTGGTTTTGCTGCATATTTTCTTGACATCAGAAATTCTGTCACTTGATGCTGGAAAACTGTTTTTCTAGTGTTGATTTTATCAAACCTTTTATTAGCTCTGCACGGAGATTTGAATATATTCTTTGATTTGTCAAGTGAGTTTTTTTGGTTTAACAATTTTGCATTTTTATTCTGAGTCAGTGGTAGTAGTACACCTGTACTAACCTGGATGGTTTATGCTTGCATATAGTTCCACTGGGTCTGCCTGTCATCTTGCAGTAAATACTTTTTTAAATTAATGCATAATTTTTCTCTTTGTTTTTCGTGAGCATTGACTAATATAATATAAATTGTTTGAGGGAAACTGAAGGGTTTTTAAATTTTAAGTGAACAAGAATGAACATACTGTGAGAGGCAAGTGTGTTCTTGCCTCTCAGAGAGCTCAGCTCCACATTTTAAATTCATTAATACAAATTTTTTTTCTGTTAACAGAAAAAATAGTGACAAGGACTGTGGAACTCCTGTTCTGCTCCCTCAGGACAAAAGAAAGAGAGGATATTGTGAATGTTGCGGGAAGAAATATGAAGATCTGCAAACAGTATGTGAAATGTCAAGTATATGCTTTAATACAGTCATATTTCTTAAGTGTGGTATCAACAGTGGCTGCTTCTTACTAGGTAAATGTATTTTTTTGTCTTAAAAGATTTTCTGAATGTATCTCCTGAAAAGCAGCAAGTGGGTATTTTTTTCTTCTTGTAGAGTAGGATTTAATTCTTGATTGGTGCTTCTGTGTATGATCACTGAAGGTGCTAGTACTTCATGTCTCAGATACTAGTAATAAATTAATATTTACTTTCTGCTCCATATCATACTCTTGACTTGTATATTCATATCTATAGTATTAGTTTCAAGATTTTTCTTTAATTCCAGCATCTTGAAAGTGAACAGCATCGAAATTTTGCACAAAGCACACAGTATCAAGTTGTCGATGATATAATCTCAAAGTTTGTTTATGAATTTGTTGAATACAAAGATGATGCAAAAAAAGTAAAAAGGTAAGTTACACATTCTAAATTGTAAAGACTCTGTGAGTTAAGACATTGAACACAAGGTACATAAAGTTCTGAAATTCTGGATCTGGTACAGAATCAATTCATACTTTTCAGTCTGAAATAAATCACTGAAATTTGCAATGCAGTTGTACCTGGCAAATCAGTTCAATAAAGCAGAAATTAGAGAGGAAAAAAAAAAGTGCAAATGGCATCACAGGAAAATGAGGCTGAAAGGAATTGCCAAAAGTCCTACCTGTCCTCAGCTTCAGAAAAGCAAGATCAACTGTACTCACACACCTAATGGAAGGACTGCAATGTTTGGACATCTTGCTCTAAACGCTTTGTCATTTTTAGTAGCCTAAAACCAATAAATTATATCCTCCACTGTCAACCTGATTTCTCCCAGTGGAAAAACTTTTCCTAGTCTACTCTAGATCTTCCTCTCTATATCTAAGCCTCTTACCCTATGTCTTGCCTGTTCTGGGCAAAGAAAGCAGATTTTCCTTTTTTTGTAACTCAAAAGCTTAAATGAGCGAGAAAGACTTCTTGCATATCTTGGACTGTAGGGAGCAATGTCTTCAATGCATGAACAGTAATTCAATTCAAGATTGCTCTGATTTTTTGCAGATGACTTGGGAATGAAGGAATAACTTCCTAATTTTTTTTTTTTTAAATACTGAAGGAAATAGAGATACTCATTGAAATCAAAGGAAACACAAAATAGAGTCAGATAATTGATAGCCTAATGGAGACAAGCCTTTAGTCCTTTTGAGATTTGAAAATATGTTTATAATACCATGTCAAGAAAATCATATATAATTATGCCAATTTTGTGTGTATATATCATAAAATATTTGTAATTATTTATAGTCATTGTATTACATTCAGTAACATCTTTTGCTCTTAATACAGCTGCAATTTGAGATTTTCTGAAATACTAGACTATTTCATATAGTTTTAAAATAATTTTGTGAGCTGTAGAAGTCTATAAGAAAGCATAAAATTAAAATCCGAGGCACTCTGTTCCTGTAGAAATAGTGTGTTGCTACCCTAAATGTATCTTTCCTTTAAAAGTAAGAACAAAATTTGCTTTGTCAGTTTGGTTGCTTTTGTAGAATCAGTTGCATATGGAGTTGTATTACTCATGTTTTTTCAGGTGTTTGTTAATAATTTCTAACAATTTTGTTTTAGGACAAAATGCAGCATAGGATATTTTTCTCCTCTTATTGGAAAGATAACTAGACCAGATGAGCTGAGAGAACGACTGAAAAAGCAATGTATTTCACTGCAAAGTTACTCATGGAAGGGTACGGCAATGCGGACACTCAAACTGGATCGCCAGCCTGTGGAAGTACAACCAAATTCTGTGCCAATTCCTACCCCTGTTTCTGGATCTGTCCATTCCGTTCTTTGTTGTCACCCTTCACAACCTTCAGAACTAAGAAGTAAGTTCAGTAATGATGAAAATATTAAAACTGATTGTTCCTGTGCTGCAAACTTAAGAGAGACTGCTGTGTCATCAAATTTCATACAACCACCCCCTCAGAAAGATGACAGTGCATACACAGAGAGCTCTCGAGCTTACGAGCCATCCAATAAAGAAATACTGGAACCAGAAGTAAATAAAAAGAACTCATGGTGTTTGCAGGAAGGCATGTATACTTTATATTCTCATTCTCAATTGGCAGATTTTAGTGAAAAAGACAGAAACCTACCACAGCCAAAGCGAAAATTAAATAATGCACTAGTTCTACCAGCAAAGTGTTTCAAAAAAACAGATGCCAATCCTACATTTGTCAAGAAACATCGTGACTTATGTGATAATCATCAACAGATGCAGCACAAAGTAGTTCTGGAGGCTGAGTTATGTGATTCTGCTATAAACAAAGAACTTAATGCATCCGCTGCCAGCGCTGCACGTAGTTCACCATCTGGAAAGCTGCACAGAAGAGTGAAGCTTTACTTGGGAAGAAATAAAAGAGAAACCCAGAAACAGAGCATGGAGTTGTGTGTGAAGTATACAGGGGGACTGTCTGCTTCTGAGGAGAAGAGAAGTTCTTGTAGCTCACCAGTCCAGGCCCTACTGGAATTATTTCAGACAAGTGAAAGAAACTCAGAATTTGGAGGTTTTTCAGGTTACACTGAGAACAAAGGTTCAACTAGCATAAAAGATATATGGGAAGGGCAGAATACAAATGTTATGTGGTCATTATTTTCCTCTTCATCCTCATCCCCATTTGTTGGATTTTAATGCTGCTTTATTTAATGATTTTCAAATAAACTTGTGAACTTAAGATTTTATTCATGGAGACTTTAATTGCTGTATTATACGTACAGATGGTTTGGTTTTCAAGTTTTTTAATGCAAGAACTTCAGTATATGTAAATACGAAAAATAAAACTTAAGTTTTGTTTTGTTTTCTTAAAAGGTACTGCTTTTATGTACTGCTTATACTGCTTGATCCCAGCTAGTAAAAGGCTCTGACCCCAGATTTGGGGTTTAATTAATTGCTAGACAAAACCAGTAAGCGTGATGTAGCTGCATTTGGATAAAATAATTTGTGTGGTATGTTCTAAATAACCACATTATAAATGACTGGCTGTTCCATTGTAAATAAGGCAGTCCATTACTTAAGGATTACTAATGTTTTCTGGAGAATTGGTTACTTCCCTTCTTAGTCCTGCTGGTACCTAATTAGGGAATGCAGAAAATCCCACTTGCTTTACTAATATTTCTTCTGCTGAAATTGCGTCAGGGAACCTACATAATTGCAAAGAAATAGGCTTAGGAAAGCATGTATTATATTTTTTGGTTACTCTGTAATTTTTAGACTAAAACTAGCTGTATTGTGTATTTCAGCCAATAGGAAAGCAGTAGATGTATACTTTAATTTTTCTTTAAAAAAAAAATACACCATAACAACAGAACAGCAACAACAACAACAACAACAACAAAATATCCAATAGATTTCTGCTTGACTCAGGTCATTTGTTTGATTTATTTTCTTGCAGAGTAGCCAGACTGTCTGACTACCTTACTCAGGGGCATGGTGAAAGACAGCAGTGAGGATTGGGAAGACTTTTTTTAATACTGAAATCCTTACCAGAGCTGATCTCTTTCAGAATTTCCGTATCTGTATATCAGTGCAGGCATGGGTATGGAATTATAGGTGGTAATTGCAAAGCTTTATTAATAGATGTAAGTGCCTTAAAGTCATATAAGACATTTAAGCCAGCAGAAGTTACTCATTAATTTTTGTGTAAATTGCTTGTTTGTGGTTTTATGTCTTGCCCATTTAATATTCTCAAACGTACTCTGCAGCGTTCTTACAGTTGGGGCTGCTTGCATTTGCTGCATACTATTGTCTGTCCTTTATAGAATATTTTCTATGAAGGGTAGGTAAGGTTTCTTGATGTGCAGGAATGGGTGAGGAAAATGCCATGAAATTATTTTCCTTTAAGGAGTGTGTGAATTGGAAGCTTAATGGTGAAAATAGCTGCTTAGGGCATTGCTGTCGTTGTAAAGGGGTCGTTCCTTATTCCACTATTCACATAATTGCCTCTGCAGTCTGGTAAGGACTGCTTTTGGTCTCCCATCTTACTGGTCACTTCTGGGTTGATTTACAGAGTCTTCTGATCCGGATTCATGTTAAAAAAATTATATGGAAAGCCATTACAGAAACAAGGCAGTTGATCTTGAATACGTATGTGTGTGTATATATATTGCCTGTAATTTAGCAATATGTAGTGGTTTAGGAATGGGGCTTTGAGGTAGAACATTGAAGCAAATAATTTTTCTTCACTGTGAGCGACACTTTAATGACAGATTTGATGAATGCAATCTATTTTAGCAACAAGTGTTTGTCCATTTTTCTTCTCTTTAGAGCGTTTTGTTTGGGTCTGGGGTTTGGTTCTTTTTCACTTTTGATGCAATACTAAAGTAAAGTCTAAGAAAAACTTGCACTTTTTGCTAACACATTGTAACAGTCTGTCAGTAGGTATCTTGCAGACATTTTCCCTCCTCCCATCCCTGAGACACATGTTCTTGATGCAGTGACCTCCATCCAACTGGAATGTATAGGCATGGTTATTTATGTACGTGAAGATTATTGCAATAGTTAAATATTATTTAAGAGGAGGCTTTAGAATCTTAAGAGATTTGTCATTAGAGTGTGAAGACTACTCATTGTAATGCTAGGAGCGTCACTGCTGCTGGTTGTAAAAAGCCCTTTTAGTCATGATGCAGATGTTGTGTACAGATGATGAGGCACATCAGTACGTGCTAAGAGTCCCCTTTGTATGTACCATGTTCAGATGGCATCACAAGCCCCAGGAAACCTATTAACTATTTCTAAAACAGATTTTTTTCAGCATGTGTGTGATTTTCATGCATTTATTATCTTTCAAGCTTGTTTTTTTTAAAAAAACAGTTTTTACAAACATTGAAAGGGAATTATGTTACTATTGGAAATAAAGCCCTAGATGTGGAAGGCTGTTTATTAGAACATTTGTCCCTCTCTGCATTTCTCCCAGGAAACAGAATGAGTATTTTCAAAATATGTGTCAGGGGTTCTGAGAAGTGTTGAACACTTCAGACAAACATTACCACAAGTACCTCCACAGCCACTAGAATAAAGGTTTGGCATTGGAAGTGTTTCATCTTGTCAGTCAAGGTTGTACAACTTTGTGGTAATTATATAGTATGTAATTAGAGTTTGAACTCTTTCCTCATAGGCACATGAATATCATCTAATGCACTTCACTGATTGTCTTGCTTTCTGTCAGTTTGAGAAGCTGCTGTAGGTATTTTTTTATATTCTATTCAAAAACTGTTGTTAATATACTAATGGTTGCTTCCTTTATGTGATGGTTAGAGAAACTTGAAGCTATATTCCCAGGGTGTCTGCAGTGTTCAAAATTTTAATGAAGCGCTCAAACCTTTAGTGTTACAAAAAAGTGAAAGCTTTAACATTCGTGTAGAACAGGTACTACAGTTTAAACCTTGGTTTTTAAAAAATGCCCTAGACTCTTACGTTATAGAAATACTCTCATTTAAGTGATTTTCCCGTGGCCCAATGACCACTACTGTTTCTTTCTCATAGGTGTGGCAAGCGCATTTCAGGGGATGCAGAATATATTAGCATAATCTTTCAAATGTTGAGGTAAAAGATGTGTGCATGCACACACATGTCCTGCTCCTGAAAGCCCGTGCAGACACTACACTGGTTTGGTATTTCACTGTAACAGGGAGTTGTAACTGACCTATTCAAACTCACTTTGTTTCATTACTATGAGATAAAGCAAAATGATTTTCAGTAAAGACTTTTAAAATGGAAACTGTTGCTACACAATGCAAAGTTGAGACTATCATAACGACATCAGAAGACATAGGCGTGTTGAATGCTTTAGAAGTAAAGCATTAGAAGAAAGTGTTTTACTTTGGTTACACCTACACCAAGTTTGGTTTGGCATCTTTGCAGTGGATCGCAAGCAGTCACTGCATGTAACTTTGCTCCGGAGTATGTATTTATCTGGAACAGAAATGTTTGTCTTCAGGGAAGTCTGTAGTGTGGCTGAGAAGGCAGTTGCCAAGAATAGGGAATGCTTCTGTTAACGGTGTATGGGTGTACACAGACTCATAGAATGGTTGGGTTGGAAGGGATGTTCAAAGGTCATCTAGTCCAACCTCCCTGCAGTAAGCAAGGACATCTTTAACTTGATGAGGTTGCTCAGAGCCCCACCAACCTGACCTTGAATGTTTCCAGGGATGGGGCATCTACCATCTTTCTGGGCAACATATAGATACCCGTATGGATGTATGGTGATAGTGGGGATTAGTAACTCCAAAACCACGTGCACATAAGGAAGCTCTTCAGGAATTTCTGAGTTTCATGCACTCTGGTAAGCCCTACACAGCAGCAGGATCTTCAAGCAGTAATCTCTTGCTCAACCTGTGACTACAGGAAACTTGACAGAAAGTGGCAGGTAGGTGACTGGAAAGCTGGCCTTACGCTTTGGAGGTGGGGGAAGGGTAGAACTGGAGGAGCACTGAGCATATTGACATGTCTTCTGTCCTTCCCGAGTTGCCAGTGTGCATTGAGGTGATCGCATCTATGTTCCACCTCAAGCTTGCAACAAAAGGACACTTCAGTAATCCATTCACACTATTGTTCTGTTATCTTCCAGCCTATGTGGCTGCAAGGCATATGACTTAGATGCACGTGGGATGTGTGTGCACATGCCTTCAACCTGTGCTCTATAGAGCCTCAGTGCTGAAGGACTCGGCTGGTGTAGCTGGTACTGGTACCTATGGAACTCTTGTGGCAGTCTCGTGACTGCAGGAATGATGAAAAAATGGCAGCTGGTTTATCTGATGGAGTTGCAGTGGGGCAGGTGGAGATGGGGTGAAAATATGAATCCTCAGGTGCTCCCCAGTTGAGAATCTTTGTGAGCAATGTGGTCCGCATGACTTACAGGCCGTTGGCTGATAAGCACCAAGGGCTGGTAAAGGCTGCCCACGCCAGAGTCTTTGGTCATAGTTAATAGTTCATACCATAGTAGCATCAAGTCCCAGTGTATCGGACTATAACTAAAGGTGGAAATCACTTCCTTGCCCTAGTTTCATTCTGTAGATGCTCCATATCTGAGATTTTAGAGATGTGCAATTAGATTAGATTAAGAATTATGGGAAAATCCTGGAGTAGGAAGGGTGAAATAAAACAAACATGAACAACTGTTCATATCCTTCCTGGGTCATTTAAGTAATTTGGATATTAATTGCACCACAGCAGGAGGAGTCCCCTTCTCTTTTTTCGTCTTTCATCTTATTTTTAAAAAATAATCTGTTTTCTTTCAAGTGCTTAGTGTCAGTCAAATTTAGCTGTAGTGTATGTGTATGCCTCTAATCTCCACTCCTGAGGACAAGTGAGGGGAAGTTTTAGCAGCTAATTGATCCAGAGCAATTGTACAGCTTATTTACACAGGTGCACTTACACCTGCAGTATGCAGGTGGACTAGAAATGGAGTGCCAAAATTTATTACTTAGCTTACCTAGTCCTCTGGACCATGTAAGGAGATTTTTTTTTAATGTGATCAAGTGCAGGTGTGAGTAAAGGTAAATAAATAAATGCTGAGCATCCCAGATATAGCACCATAAAAAGATCTGGGATGCAAAGCAGGTGTTTGGGTGGAGTCCAACCCCATTTGGGATAAAGCAGCTGTAGATTTGGGTAGCTGTCAGACTTTTTTTTTTTTCAGTTGAGGGAGATCTCACTTCAAGATTCAGAGTCTCAAATATTCTCTGAGCATGTTGATTGCTGGGCTTTAGAATCCAGGCTTTCTCTGCAACCTTCAGAACAGTTTTGCAACACGGTACTGTGGTGGAATAGAGATGGAGAGCCACACCGTCGAAGTCAATTGCCAGTTGTGGTAGTCACTTCTGTGGGTCAAACCACCAGGCAGAGCAGGAATTTGGATGTAGGCACTCCAGCAGATGTCACATGGCATTCATCTTTCAGGTACAAGGTCGGCAAGCCTGTAGTTGAACCTTGGAAACAGAAAGGGTTTTCTGGTTCCAGAAAGATGTGTGAACCTTGTTCTGTATCTTGCATTCAGGCTGGTCTAGCTGAGTAGCTATTTAATTTGTTTCAGAGCACAATTATAACAACTAATTTCTCTGACATGCTATAAGGGTTACTACAGAAGATCTATCCTGGAGGCTTCTAAGTGAATGCAAGTTTTGTATGTTGTAAAACACACATGAGATGTCTCAATGTGTTTTACTTTATGGGTGCCCTGCCTTTCAGACCATTTGCTGCCAAGCCAAATAATTTTTTTTATTTAATAAATAAAAACCTTAGCTTTCTTTTTCAACAAATTTTTGAGAAACTGCTAATACTAAACCATACTTGTAGTTACCCAAGCCAATCTTCTAATCCCAAGAGTTGCAAGCAGGAGTCACAAGAAGTGCAAAAAGGGTCCTATGCAATGACAAGATGGGGTAAAACACCCAACCAAAAAATCATATTCGTAAACTTGCAATAAAAACTGGACCAAAATGATGTGCTGAATGATCCAAATGGCTGTTCGTTCCTGCAGGTCTGGGTGTTCTCTCAGTCCATGAGAATGTCCTGTCCCTCTTGATGCTGAGAGTTTTGAAAATTTTCATTAACAATCCAAATAAAGACTTCAATGGTCTAATTACTTGTTGAATTAAAGCATGTTTCTTCTCACCAGCTTTGCATTTACTAGGGTTTAGTTCCATTGACTGTCCTCTTATTCTCACCATGCTGCTGAGAAAACAGAAGGCACTAGCTTATTTTCCTATACCACTTACATCTTGCTGTGTTCTTGTTTGTTCATTACTGTGCTGAACAACCCTGATCTATCTGGTCTCTGTCACTGTCTTTCTCTCTCTCAACCTTGGAATGGCTGGTGCGGTTCTCCAGACCAGGCTGTACCACCAATCTAACATCAAATTGGATTCTATGTGATGTGCTTTATGTTTAGATTACATTAGCATGTATTTCCACTTTTGAGGTCATAATTAATGCTCTGAACTAAATAACCAGCAAAGTCAAATGTTTTTTATGTACATTAGTTGAAAAATCACTGCTGTAAATGTACAATCATGCAGTCAAAAGGCACTTTTGACTGTATCTGGACGTGTACCGATTCAAGAAAATTTAATTAAGCATGTATTTGGAACATTAATGTGTTTGTCACACGGAAACATTATGGCAGTACACCTATGGTAATGGGTGGCCAGATAAATAGAGACAATTACAAAATATTCATAGATCTGCCTTTTATCAGGAAAAAGTCTTTATTATGTTTTTTATAAACTTAACTCACGGTTGAATATCGACCACTGAGAATGCGTTTGTTAAAAAGTGCCTTAGATTTCAGTTATGTTCTACTGTATTTTATATTTGAGAAAACAGAAGTTGCTGTGTGTGGGGAGAACACAGTATTAAGTTGCTGTGATGTTCTGTAATTGGAGTCAGTGTCATTTCTCTGTCGTGTATGCATACACAAGGCTCCATTACAAAGCAAAAAATTTAATTCTTATGTAAAATATAAAAATACAAATCACTTTCTGCAGGTTTTTTAGCATTTAAAAATGTGTTACTCTTTCAGCAGTAGGCTAATTTCTTCAGAACTTTAGGTAGTTTAAAATAGTAAATCATGATTGCAGTCATTACAACGCTACTTATTGTAGTGATTATAGTAAAGCCTAAGTTGTACGATGGGGAGCTTCCAACCTAAACCTCCCCTGGTGCAACTTGAGGCCATTTCCTCTCGTGTTATCACTTGTTACTTGGGAGAAGAGACTGACCCCCACCTCACTGCAACCTCCTCTCAGGGAGTTGTGGAGAGGGATAAAGTCTCTTCTCCAGGCTAAACAAACCCAGTTCCCTCAGCCACATCTCACAGGACTTGTGCTCTAGTCCCTTCACCAGCTTTGTTGCCCTTCTCAGGACATGCTCCAGCACCTCAATGTTATTCCTGCAGTGAGGGACCCAAAACTGGACACAGTATTCAAGGTGCAGCCTCACCAGGGCCGAGTACAGGTGGACAATCACTTCCCTGCTCCTGCTGGCCACACTGTTGCTGATACAAGCCAGGATGCCATTGGGCACACTGCTGGCTCATATTCAGCTGGCCGTTGACCAGCACTTTCCAGCCACTCTTCCCCTCTTCTTCTGTAGCATTGCAGGGTCTGGCACTTGCAACATGGTGAAAGGTCTTGAGGGCAGGACTCATGAGGAGTGACTGAGGTCACTTGCTTTGTTCAGCTTAGAGAAGGGAAGGCTGAGGGGTGACTTCATTTCAGTCTACAGCCTCCTTAAGGTGGGCATTGGAGGGAGAGGTGCTGATCTCCTCTCTCTGGTGACCAGTAATAGGACACGAGGAAGTGGTAGGAAGCTGTGTCAGGGGAAGTTCAGATTAGACATCAGGAAAACGTTCTTCACTGAGAGGGTGGTTTGTCACTGGAACAGACTGCTTAGGGAAGTGGTCACAGCATCATGCCTGTCAGAATTCAAGGAGCATCTGGATTACATGCTTAGTCCTGTAGTTTTAGGCAGTCCTGTGAGAAGCCTGGAAGTTGGACTTGATGATCCTTATGGGTCCCTTCCAATGTGAGATATTTTATGATTCTATGATTTGCTGGAAGAAGAAAAAAATCTTCCCCTGATGCGAAAGATCTTGTTGCTCAGAGGTGAACTGTCTGCCACAGTCCCGAGCAATGTCAAGGAGCTTCCAGTGAAGTAAGACTAGGAAGTGAATATCGATGTTGTTTGTCTGATTTCCCAAACAAACCTGGAAAAGCCATAAATGAATTATTATTTCTCTGAAGGATTAAGCCAGTCAGATCATCCATTTCTAATCACTGTGTACAATAAAAGGGATCTACAGACATCCAGATCAGGATTTCCTTCATCATGAATTATATCCTCTTTTGAATTAATCTTCAGTATTTACCATGGATGTATCTTCCTAGACAAACAGTAGAAGGTTATAAACAAGAGAGCTTTGCAAGGAGAGGGACATAATAATGTTTCCAGCTTTGTTTTGGCTAATCACTTCTAGCACACATACTTTAAAATGCCTGTATCTTTGTATTAGTTCGCTGTATTTCTAGGAAAAAAAAAAAGCTTTAAAAATATTCTTAAAATTAGTGAAGGGTTTGCCCAAAATAGAGTTGGCATACTGTAAAAGTGCTGTATTTATGAAGCTGCTCTCATATCTCACCGCATCCCCTGAGCCCACAGACTGGACAAAACTTCAGATTTGTAGTCTTTAGCTTAAAGCAGCCATGCCTTGGCTGGTGCTGAGTTGGTGAACATTCTGTGTGTGATATTGTCACCAACCCCAGACAATGGTAATGGCAAGATAAAAGAAGAAATATATGATATATTGATCCAGGAAATTACTATATAACTGTGCTGTGTATCTACTGCATAACTGGTGTAATATATACCCAACGTCATAAATTCTCACAGAAATACAGACAGAAGCAGGTGTGGAACAGGGTGTCAGTGGGAACAGTTTGGTCTGTGATAACTGTAGAGTTTGGCTGCAGCCTGAAATGTTAAGATTTATTACTTTTGAAAAAAGATTGAAACATCGTAATATAACACTGATTTTTCCTTCTATAAATACCACTTTCTCATTTTCTTTACCTACCCCAGTTGTGGTCCTTTTGAAACCCTACAGCAGAGTTTTGTAAGCGAATTGTGTGCTGTTTCAGCAGCTTCTTTAGGATTTAATAGGTACTTTGAAGTAATATTCCATCTCGCCTGTAATGTATGACTGCAGAGTAAGAAGCACAGAATTTACTAGCTACTTTCTCCTCAAAGCTCATATATGTATTTCCAGATGCAAAACCATGCTCTTAAAGTGCCTGTCTTGCTCTCATCCCAAGCTTGTTCAAGTATCATTTTGTCTGTTTTTGTATCGTGGAAACAAACTGTGAGAAAGTGAATTTCCACCATCTCTAATTACTTACCTTAATAAGATGGTCTGTGTAAGTAAGGTACAACCTACAGAAGAATCAGGCTGTCAGCCTTGACCTTCCCCAGCGGGTGGCTCACCAAAGGAGGCAGGCAGCTGTGCCAGGAGAGCGGTCTCTCCCGTGGGGGAGCACAAGGAAGGCAGCCTGGTGGGTTGAAATGCTCCCGACAGCAGGAACGGAGGTGTCAGGTGTCCTGGCTATCGCCAGTGCAAGCAATGCAATTAATATTGACCTGTAAAATGGTTTTTATGAAAACAGGTTTTTTGTTGTTGTTCTTCTAATCTTCCAGACTACAACGAGCAGCAGCTTTCAGTGCCGTTTACTGTCATGCCACCTCCTCCCTTACTATATGCTTACACTGGCATAAACCTTGCAGTGGGTAGTTTGACCTCGGATTCTCTTGCCTGGGTCGGTATTGAACTGCATCTGCCACCGTGCTGCTCTGACATCCCTCTTCCTCCCGACTCACCTTAACTGTGTGCCATGACAGTCCTTCCTATTGCCACTGCGGAACACGGTGGGGGAAGGGGTGCCTTAGACAATTGCCGCTCTTGTCCTATTTTCAAAAAGAAATGTAGTTAAAAAGGTGATACAGAGCGCTGACAGGCAGTACCGCTGCCCGCGGCCTCCCGGTAGGTGGGGGTGTAGAATTGGGTTGCAGATGCACCCAGCGCTCTGCCGAGGGAGCATAATCTCCGGGTTTCGGGGAACGGACGTCGTGGACTCCTCGACACTCCCGCCTCTTGCTTTGGCCTTCCTTTTGCCTCTTGCTTGGCTCAGGAGAGCACGTTGTCACTCGAAGTTATTCTGCTTCGTAATCCTTTTCAACTCTCAGTATGAGCCCAGTGGAGAAAACGGGGAGGGAGTGGAAATTTAAGAAAGGAGGAAAAAAGGTCACAGAGAAGGAAATGGAGGTTTGCTCTCAAAAGGTGCACGTAAGGGAGAAAAAAGGGGCTGGCGGCAGAAGCCCATCAGAGGAGGGGCGGGGGGCACTACGAGCAGGTACGGAGGGAAGGAAAACTCCGGCCGTCTCCCCAGAGGGCCCCCGCCTTCACCCGGCAGGACGGGCTG
>NW_010387977.1:48735-49508 GCF_000710305.1 Buceros rhinoceros silvestris | reverse complement strand
TTTTTTTAATCTAGCAGCTGCTTTCCGGGGATAGGAACCAAGGAGAGGCGGAGCACTCCTTGGTGGCAGTACCTTGGGCTGCTTCTGCCCTACCTCTTTCCTGCCAGCAAAAGCTTGCCCGGCAGCCGTCCCCACTGGCCGGCAGCTCCCGCAGCGAGCAGCTAGTGTGCTGGGCTGCTGCCTGTTCTTCACGCTGCCCCTCTCAATGAGGAAGTAGAAGCCCCGCTTGGAGCCTGAAGCTACCGCCTGAACTGGCTCTGTGGGGTCCCAGGTCTTGCGTGATGGCTCCAGAGGCATGGCAGGGAGGTGGGGAATGGCTGTGGCTTCTGGGATGCTGCGTGAGTCAGAGGAAGGTTCGCCTGTGTCTGATCTCATCAGAGCTGTCTCCTGCTCCTCCTGGCTCTGGAAGCAAGCCCAGCGAGCTCAGAGCTTGCTTGCAGGCTGAGCCGGAAACTGAAATGCAGTTTTCCAGCCAGGGAGAGAGGGAGGCAGCCCCTGTATCCCTCTGCAGCTTTCTTCTTATCAAGCGTGTTGCACATCCTGATGCTTTGAAGGACCACAGCGTGGGGCAGCTGGTCTCTCTGGATGTAGCTCTGCATTCATCGTGGGAGTGCCTGGAACTGCAGCCCTCGAACTCAATCCTCTGCAGTTCAGGATCTTGCTGGTGGGGGCTTCTTATCTTGCCAGCCATGTGGGGAGTTGGTGTGTGCAGGAGCTGCTTTGACCATGGGCTTCTCAGGAGGCACTTCTCTGCCTGCAGCCCTTATCCTGTC
>NW_010387977.1:38619-48604 GCF_000710305.1 Buceros rhinoceros silvestris | reverse complement strand
GGAAAGAGTCTCAGGGGCAGACCTGATGCGTTAGCTAGGAAGTTGGTTAAAAGCAGAAGAAAAACCAAAAATCAAAGCACAAAAAAGAAAGGTGCATGTGTGTACGCACTCTGCCAGAGAAAGGGTGAGATTCGTGAAGCCAGTGCCAGGCTTATAGAACAACGGCTTGCAGTATGAAATGGCTTTTCTCTGAGCCTGCAGGCCTGCAGTTGGCACTGCCTTCTCACTTCATGTCTTTGCAGTGTGGAATGGGTGTCTGCCTTCTACTTCATGTACAGATTATCTGCAGGAAGCCCAAGACTCTCTCGCTAAGTGAGATGCAGAGCGTTTTCCTCCAGTGCTTCTCTGCCCAGCGCTCCTTGCCCTTTGCAGGGTTATCTTCGTGTGCTCATTATGCATTCCCTGCATGCGATTGCTAAGCAGGGCTGGAAGTACTTCTGTTCTCTCATGGCCCTTGCATGTTGATATTGCCCGCTTGCCATTCTCTCTCTTCCACGTTCAAGTCCCTTCCTTTCTATCTCTCATAAATCCAGGCTGGGAAGTGGGAATGCTTTCCCAGAATCCCAGTGCTCTCCTTAGGGCAAGCTCTTATAGTGGCTACACAGCTTATACGGGCGAGATGGGGATCCTGCTGGCTTAGCCCATTGCATCCTTTGAGCAAGGTCTTCTCTTGATGTGCTGTGGTCTGATTGTTGATGCCAGCAGTTTCTGCCCACATGGTTATTGTGCTGGGAAGAAAGAGCAGTCTTGTTTTGTGCATGCTGTTTTTCCCCAGAGAAACTGGCAGTTGGTATTACAGGTCTGGCTTAAAGCAAGGTTTTGAAGATTCCTGTTCCTGTCACCCGATCTGGGAAAATGTCTGTGCTATTGCATTAAGGAAAGGGTCTGGATCACTTAAGGGACTGTGTACTCCAGAGGCTGCGCATTGCATCAGCACTAGGGGAAAGCCGTGGCAGGCAGATTTTAAATCTTATCTGTTCTCAATACATTCTGCAATTGCTTTTCTGAACCACCACAACTGTGCTGCCTCTGAGCAGCAAGCCGAAAAGCCTCCCTGCCTTTCTTTGGCTGGAAGGGTGCCTGCTGTGGATTTTTTCTGTCTGACCATTGCCTGTCACTCTCTAGAAGAACTATATGTCCCCAGAGCTACTGCTATGAGTCCCTGCATTGGCTGTGCTCAGCCCCTCTGCACCCCTGTAATTCTACGTGTGGAGCAGTTGCTTGATTTGCCACCCCCTTATCTTTCCCCTAGGGATGTTCCGGTTGGTTTCCATGCACCTCCCTGCTCAGTGCAGAGCATTGCCCTGCTGCCAGCTGCCACGTATTCCTGGGGATGTGACCTCTGGCTCTGTCACACCATCAAGGAGGCTGCATGGTGTTGCTCATGGAGAGGTCTTGTTCTCTCTCCTTTTGACGTGTATGGAAGGACAGCTCTGACAGGCTCCCTTAGAGCATCCAGCTGTCTCCTGATGTGTGGCTGACACAGATCAGGGAGAGCACTTTCTTACAAGAGCATGTTTGGTAAGAGAGTTGTGTGTTGGCCTGGCCCTGCCCTTGCTCGTTAAACAGTGGCCTTTAGAAGGCTCTGTCTCAGGTCCCTTCCAAGCCAAGAGAAGAGACAATCTTGGCATGGTCTTGTACTTAGACGCAACTCAGATGGCAGCAGGCATCGTCTCCTGCTTGAAATAATTATCACTGTCTTCTGCTTTGGAGATCAGAGAGAACCTGAAAGTGACATAAACTGGGGAGAGTGTTTGCAGCTGACCGTAGGATTCTTGAACTCTTGAGCCTTAAATTCAGTACCTTTGGGTCCTAAGGAAGAGTTTAAAAGGGATTCATCCCTCAACTCCCTGTGCATATGGTCTAGACTCCCTTTGTGTGAAACCATTGGACTCCGGGGCTCTCAGATGATGCTGGTAAAGCTGACATCTTCTCCAGGATGACTGCACGTGCAAGCTGGTGGTTTGGTTTGGCTAGGCTCTTGCCTACACTTGAGGCGTAGACCTGGAAATGAATTACTGTGTCTGCAGAACTGTGGTAGCTGCCCAGGGGCTTGCTATTACAACACAGAGAAGGCAGTTTGAGGTGCAAAGTTACAAATGAGAGAGGAAGGAATGAGATCTGTGGTGGATGTGAAACTTGGTGTGAACCTCTAGGTAGGGCAGAAGGAGCTGGTGCAGCTATTGGATAGAAGGAGGAGTTGGTTCCTGGCTGTGTGGAAAAGAGAAACAAATAAAATGTGACACTAAGAACTCTGTCTTCACCTTGCGAAGGAGGTTGGGGTGACAAAGTACTTAAAGGAGTTAATTTTATGAAGTAAATCCAAGCGGAAGACAGAACAGGTGATAAGACTTTGGGTAAATGAGACCTGATTAGGTGGGCGAAGCCTTATGAAATTTCCCTGAAAGTACCTAAAGAATAGACTAAGGCAGGTTTTGCATGGTGAGCAGCCACTTTAGAGAACATCTCGTGAAGGGAGGTCCCTTGAAACAGAGGGAGAAAGAATGAGACTGCAACCAGCCTGTGTAAATAATCTGGAATAAACTGTTAAGCAGTTAGTGTTTATCCTGTTAAAGAGGTGAGAGAATATGCTGCTTAAATATCCATCAGTGTGAATTCCCATGGTCTGGAATATACCACTTCATGTCAGTCAACGCCCTTGCCTGAAAGGATGGCTTGCATTGTGGCTGAGCTGGAGTGATGGATGTAATGGATCGTGGCTTAAGTCAGTCACTCACCTAAGTGTCAGCCTTGTAAACAACCGAGGAATGGGGTAGGAGATAGGAAGCATCTCCCATGTGGACCCACAGTCAGTTGAAAAACTGTACTCAAACGGGTTCTTATCTGATGAGGAGATCCTGGCTAGGCAGGGCAGGGGAAAACATTGGTATTATCAAGTTTGGGGTAGTTTGGGAGAAGGATGACTTAGTGCTCTGCTGGGGAGGAGAGAAACACAGGGTGAGCCCTGTGCCAGGCTGTATGAGGAGCAGCAACTCTAAGGTGCAGGAAGCAGTTCATGCTGTCCTCAACACAGATGAGGTGTTGCTAAAGGACCAGGCTGACATGTAGATGCAACCCTTGAAGAAGGGTGTGAGTAAATGAGAGAGTATCCAGGAAAGCAAAAGAAATTATTAAGGTCTTTAGAAATACGATGTGGGAGGAAGGAAGAGAAGAACTAGGACTGTGTAGTCTCAGGAAGAAAAGATGGAGGAGGGAACTTCATGGTCTTCAAGAATGTGCAGCAGTGTACTTCTGGAATATTGTAGTTGTGATGAAGACAGGACAGGAAGACACTTTACCTGTAATGAGGGAGTTCAGACTTTATGGTTTTCCATAACATCAGTTGGGATGGTGAAACAGAAAGGTAGGCTATCTTGAAGGGAGGTTTTTATTTTTAGGGCAGTTGAGGGATGTGGTGTGTTTGTTTTAGAACAAATTAGCCAAAAGTCTGTAGATATAGAGGAGCTGCAGCTGGCTGTATCTCAAGCAAAGAATCACACTGGGTCACCTGTTAAGGCCCCTTCAAGCCTGGCAGATATGTGAAACATTTGGCACTTGGAGAGGGAGCGGTGAGTAGCCCTATGAATGAGACTTTACTGCTGTAGGAGGTGCTGGGGATGCTGGTGCTGAAATACGCTGTCTAAATACAGTGTCAGTGCTCATAAAAGGATGCTGAAAAATTGAATAGAATGCAGAAAAGAGCTATAATATCTGAGGGCTGGAGAGAAGGCCTTATGATGAGAGACATAAGGAGATCAATCTGCTTATCTAATTAAGGAAAAGATTAAGGTGAGACTTGGTTGTCCTGCATAAGTATAACATATCTTATGACTGTGTATCATTAGCTTGGTAGGGTAGGAATGCTGTGAAGAGTGGCAAGAAAAACCTGTAGTGAGATGCTGAGGCTGTGGTCGCCTTCAGACCCGTGCAGCTGGCTCTGCCTTCTCTTGCAGGGCTCGAGGTCCGTGTCTCTGCCTGTTGCCACTTTCTCAGTACACTCTTGTTCTCTGAGTCTCAAAGCTCTCCTTGTTTGTTGCTTCTGCTTTGGCATCTAAGCCCTTTCCTTATGACTTTCCTACCTTATGAGGAAGCATCTCCAGTAAAAGAAAGCACTAGCCTGGCCCCAGCTAATAGAGGGTGATACCCTGACAAAACCTACATGCGCTTTCTGTGCATGTGCCTCTGAAATTGTTTCCTACCTCTCCTTGCCCCAGCCAGTCATCTGCCTCTGAGTGATTTATAGCATCCCTTCCACTGTGGCACCTGGCTTCTTTGCCAAACAGGTATGGGGGAGCAGCCAGCTCCTACCACTTCTCCAAACTCAACACCCTGGTAGTGAAAATGATGAATGAAAGAGTCTCCCTCACCTCTGGTTCCTGCTAGGCTGTGGTCCAGTGCTCTTATTACTTAAAGCTGCTGTTTTATTTAGGATCATTATGCCTCTTTTCAGCCCATGAGGTGATGTTTCTGCCGTAGGCCAATGAACAAACCTTGAGAGGGAGATTGGGGGAGATGGCACAGCAGATGGTTCGCTAAAATCTTGCTATATCCAGGACTTCCCTTTCACCCACTAATGCTGTAGTGCAGTTAAAAATAAAGATGATCCAGTAAGCCTGACAGGATGTATCCCTTGTAAATCTCTGCTGCCAAGTGCTTCTGGAATCTCACTCTTGTGTCTTCGTGTTTTATTATCGCCTGGGGTAGGAGGGGAATTTTGAAGCTAGTAGATAGCTCCTGACTATGGCTGCCAGTCAGGGGAAAGCAAATGTTTGATGTGTTTTAAGGGAGAAGGGGGAAACCTCACTCCTTTATTTTGTTTTCTTTCAAGCTTTGTTCCATTTGGTGGGAGCAGAGCTTTCATTTGTAGGGAATAACCCCTGTAAGCGTTTGTGTCCTCCTCTGAGGAGTCAAGTGCTGCAGTGTGGAACAGCCCAAGTTGCTCCCGAGGAGACTCGTGGACTAGCAGCTGTAGCTCAGCTCTCCTCTGGTGTGTATGGGGTGAGGGATGCGCCTTCGCAAATCAAAGGGATAAAAACGTGATAGGATGGCAGTATTTGGACATGGTCTGGGCCATGTCTGTAGGGTGCGTTAGGTGCAAAGCACCTGCAGCTTCAGGCCTGCTTGATGTGTGGGATAGCCTGTTTTGATTGCTCTGCTGATACAGGCTGGTTTTATTCCACCGCCTCAAAAGACCAGAAGGCAGTTTTGCCGGTATAACTGCACCTCCATCAGCAGCATACTTGTGGAGACGTGTTGATTGCTTGGGTCTTTGCCTCTGCGTCTGACACAGCTGTGCTCACAGGTGTCCCTGGGGTTGGCTGGGTGTGAAAGATCAAATAGAACCTCTAACTGGAGCTTAGAAATGTAGGGAAGGGAAGAGATGGGGCAGTCAAAGTAGAGGAGGTGTGCAGTTTTAATGAGCCTGTTTTCAAAATCCATGGCAGTGACTGATGTCTGAGTAGGAAAGTGGCGCTGGAGGAGCGTGGCTAGTATATAGAGAACAAAATGTTTCAGATAGCTTGGGGAGAGGGAGCTTCGCTATTTGGACTGCAGTATTTATGCTTTGTCTCTTGTTTGCACTCAATTTCTTGGAGCAAGAAAAGGCAATTTTAAACCCATTTAGTGAAAGTAGACTCCAGCCCATCCAAGCAGTGGTGAAGGTAGAGCTGTGCATTGTGGCCAAATGGATAGACAGACTGGAAACTCCCAGCATAGTCTTGAAAAGCTGCTGCAGGGTGGTGAGCCTGTCTATCTCATAGCAAGGACACCTGCCTGTTCTTCTCCCCTCCCTTCCCCCTGGCTGTATCCAGCATGTCAATCATCCTGATCAGCCTCTGATTGCCTCCCAGCCCACCCTAGCATTTCAGAGCATCCCTTGGCTTGCAATGTGCTACTGATTGCAAAGCCTGCCCTT
The DNA here is from genome assembly GCF_000710305.1 of Buceros rhinoceros silvestris. NCBI lineage: Eukaryota > Metazoa > Chordata > Aves > Bucerotiformes > Bucerotidae > Buceros > Buceros rhinoceros. The sequence goes on along the minus strand of NW_010387977.1, from coordinate 42,690 downwards.
CCTACCATCCTCTCCTTGCAGAGCTGGCTCTGGAGGCTCCAAGCAGAGCTCTGAGGCAACACCCTCTCCTTCTACCTGAGTGCTGGGGCTTGGCTGCCTCGTTATTCCTGCTCTGCCTCTCCACTTAGAGGTGTGTGTGTTTTCATGGCCCATTTTGCCTTCAGGAGCCTTGTGCCAGGTGTATTTCAGGATCAAGGAGGGTTTGAGACTCAAGTGTGGCTGGAGGGAGGTTGTTTGGGGTTCAGTTTGGCTGTTGGGGGTTTTTTTACCTGCCCCTTTTTCTTAAGGTATGTGTTGGAAATGATGTGACAGCAACTTCTGCCCCATTCCTTGGTAAACCAGCAGACAAGAAGGTGCAGGAGGAGGTGGCCCTGCTTGGTGCATGCTGCTGCTGCCTGCTGTGCTGCAGAAGGAACCTCATGCTCTTTCCCCAGTGCTGCAGTACCAAAACAAATACCAAAGGGAATAGTCAAGATGTGGTTTCTACACTCCCAATTCAGTGACTGTGGATGCTAGGGGAGGAGAATAGCAGACTACAGAAAGTGGTCAGGCATATGTGCTGTTGCTGTTGGGATCCTCCCTTAGAACTGGGCATTGACCTAGTCCTAATGTAAACCCGAAGTCATCTTCGGATAGGGAAGAACTAAAGGAGAAAAGCATCAGGTAGCAGGAGACAACATGCAAGAGCCACACAAGATGCAAAATGAAGAACTCATGGATGGGGAATGGCAGCTGGGAACACCAAGCAGAGCACCTCCCAGCCCCACTGCTTCTTGCAGGTATCTGAAGGTGGATGCTGCCCTCAGACAGCTGGAGCTGCTGGGGGGTTCCATGACTCAGGCCACAGGTGGGTGGGAGTGTTTCATTCCTTCTTTCTCACTTCTTGAGACAAACTCACTGCTTGGTACCACTGCCCCCTCCCTCAAGGGAAGGGAGCATACCTGGTTCTGAAGAGCCTAAACACTGACCTTGGACAGAAAATTAAACTCTCGGTGGCAAAACTTCATAAAATGTCCTGCTGTCCACCTAGGAATCTCCCTGGATGGTCAGAGCTTACCTGAGCTGGCAGAGGCAGCATGAAGCTTGTGCTCTTGCAGTTACTCTGGCAAGTAGCTGGGAAACTATTCACAAACATTATTGGTTCTAATCCCATGGCTGGGGAAGCTCTTGAGCTGGGACAGGACAGGGGTTGCCCACCTAGGAGGGGAGTAAATTCAAAAGCCCTGGCAGAGGAAGGAGCAGCAGGGCAGTGGCAGCCCCCTGCTGCTTTCCTGGGCCTTTCTGATGGAAGCAGTGGACCATAGCTCCAGGACATACCGTTCACTCCTGCTTACTCAACAGGGTTTTCAGCTGACTGTAGGGTGAGGTGCGGGCAGCAAGAAATACCTGTGTGCTGCTGGTATGTCTAATCTGAAAAGCAGAATGCCTTTCTGATGCCCATGAGTTAACTGTACGGTCTCCCTTGGCAGGAGTTGTGTGTGATTGGAGGAGTGGACAGAGGCATGGTGTGAATCAGCAGCGTGCCCATGCCCAGCAGCTGGTCAGGGTGGAATGCAGAGCAGAGCCAGGCTCTCCTGTGTCGTGAGTCCACGCTGCTTCGCTGCCACTCTCTAAAACAGAGTGCTGACGTCTCGCCCTGTGAGTTGGTACGCCGGGGACTCTGGAAGATGTGTGGTCATGAGCACTGGACATCAGGGAGTGAGTCAGCATTGGAGGCGGGTGAATTGGTGCCAGGAGGAGCAGGTGGGCCAGGGCACAGGTGGAGATGTCCAGGAGCTGCCACATGTGGACATGTGGAAAGCTAGCAGCGAATGGGGGTCCAGCAGCAGTTAGTGGGGTGAGCCAGGAGAATGAAGAGAGCAAAGGATCATCCTGAACATGCAGCAAGCCCAGCTGAGGCTTTCTGGTAAAGCCCCCAACGCAACCCTCCCTGTGCACATTAGGAAAGGTTAACAACTCAGAAATCGATTTAGCCTCTTAATGTAAATGCACACCCTTGCCAACCTTGTTGGGACTGATAAATGCAATGGCATAGGAGATAGATTTGGAAGATGACGGGGAAGTGGAGCCAGAAGGTCCATACCAGTTTGATAGGGCGGAAGAGGTGTTAGCTGTTGGAGGGCAATAAAGCAATAACTTTCTTGAAGATGGAGAGGAAAATGAGGCTCTAAATATGAGCCTGACATCAAGAAATGGCTGGATGCAGCCAGGAGGGAGGAATGGAAAATGTGTTGGTGACTCTGGGAGGAGACAGGGGTTGGCACAGGTTGTTTTGCCTGGAAGAGCTTCAAGACAGATATGCCACTGTATGGGTGTGCAATTCAGTAACATCTTGTGAGGTCTGTTTCCAGCCTCCCAGGAGGGAGTATAGCTTGAACACTGGAGAAAGTCTGCAAAATTTAAGGACCCCTGAGAGGTACTGATCTGTTGCCTTCTCTTGCTCAGGAGCATATTCCTGGACAGTGAGACATCGGCATGGCGGTCTGGGGTTGTAATCTCTCTCTTCCCCCTACTCCACTTTGAGACCCGTAGCAAACTCTTGTGCTCTGCCCACTGCTGAAGGCTGGCAACATTAATGCCTCAGCAGTCAGGTATACTTGCTTTATATGACTCTCCAAATCTTCCCGGGGTGCTGAGCAAATGCAATGACAGAGTGACCTTCCAGAGTAGAGCCTAGATGAGGATGATCAGTGGGGGCTGCCTTCCCACCTGCCTGCCAGAGCACCACTAGCTGGCAGGACTGTGGGCACTGCCCGAAGAAGCCTTGTCAAAGCATTGTAGCAACCAGCAGCCCTTCATTCAGCTGCTGGAAAAGGGTCCCAGGAGCTATCAGGAAGTTTTCAGTTATCAATCTGTCCTGCTGTACTCGGTGCTTCCTGAGCCTGGAGCAGGCTGCAAGTGGCTACTGGCACACTCCCATGTGCTGGATCTGATCTCACTCCTTCATAGGAAGTTATTCCCAGAGTTTAAGGGACTAATGTAGAAAAAAAAAAAAAAAACAACAGGCTGAGTGTGCCCTTGAGACGGCTTGCATTAGTGATCAGGTGACAGCTTGCAGGTGACCAGCCGTGCTGCAGCATGCAGCCCTAAGTAACCCTCCCACAGTCCCTTCATCTTCCCATGGCAGAGAAGGGTACCTTGCTCATGCTCCCTTGACTCATCTCGTCCTCTGCTTCTAAGAGAGTGTGCTTGGTGTTGGTAAACAGCATGTTATAAATAGACAACTGATACTGTACTGAGAGGAGTTTTCTCTGCTGGTGAGCACTGGCATAGTTGGCCTGTTCTGGAAGCTGTAAGCTTGGCTGCTGGGTGTGCAGAGGCACTGGTGACCCTTCATCAAGGGACTGCTGTGGGCATGGCTGGGGGGAAGCTTCCTGAGTGCCAGCTCTGTCCCCCTGGCCCTGGGAAGCCATCCACAGCCTCCTACCCTTACCAGCGTGTGGGTGGGGGAATGGAAGAGGCAACTTGAAAGCAGCTAGGATTGAGAAGGGAGTGAGGCGTACATGGCTGTGTAGAGGCTAGTCATTCCTGAGGGGCTGCAGGTGTTTCATGTAGGGTCAAAGGTACTGCAGCAATGGAGTAAAACTCGGGGCTTGGTAGCTGTCTGCTTCCTCCTGTTGAGATGATCTCTGACTTGGGAGAAGGTATATTCCCAGCACCTGGATGAGACGCTAAAGGTGAGTGGGTGACTGCCCCAGGCTGCTTTGCAGTGCTCACTGAGGTGCTGGGCAGAAGGCATCAAGTGAGAAATCTCTCTTTGTTTGCTTCCTGGTCCCATGCACATCCCTATGCCTGTGGCACTTGGAGAGAAAGTGTTGACCCTAAAGTGCTTCTGGGTCTGTGGATTTCTGATGAGCTGCAGTAAATGAATCAGCCCCTGGATGTGTGTGAGTGGACCCCAGTAGAGTTGTGTGTGGCAGGGTTGATCTCGGAGGTCCCAGTGTTGATTCTGATAGGATGTGGCCACCTGCCACCAGACACAGCAGTTGGTCCCTGGCAGCTCTGCCTGGTGGCTGACACCGCAGCCTCAGCAGAGAGGCCTGATTTCCGTACACATAGATTCCTCGAGGC
>NW_010387977.1:34130-38505 GCF_000710305.1 Buceros rhinoceros silvestris | reverse complement strand
TAGGCTGTCAGCAGGATGCTGGTCAGGTGGTGTAAGCAGTGGGCAGGGTGCCGGGGTGAAATTCCAGCCTCCCAGCTCACTTATGGGGCTGTGGCAGGGTTGCTGTGGCGACCCTTGGGCGAGAAAACAGGTGGGCAGGCCAGCAGCAGCAAGGCTGCCTGCCTAGGAGAGTCTGGAGGAGGTGCTGCCCTCCTGCATCTCTGCACTTTCCTGTTTCAGGCCCTAGAGCTAAGTGTGGCTCCCTGGTTTGCTCTGGAGGCTGGCCTGGAAGGTGTGATCCCAGCCCCAACAGCAGACCGTAAAGAGGGGATGTCCCCACCACAGGTGGCTCTGGCTCAAGAAGGAGCTGTAAGTTGATGCCTGGCATATACCCATGCCTGGGTGCTGCTTAGGCAGGGGACCGCTGTCTTTGTCACAGGAGGGTGGCTGGGGGAAGGAGCAGCTGGGCTTGCCTGGGAGCCCTCGGGAGAGTGGAGGTGGCTTGCGAAGTGCAAACTGAATCTCCAATTGGAGGAGTGGAGGCTTTGCTCAAATAAGCAGCAGCGTCCAGCCTTACTCTGTGTTGTCCTCGTTGTGTTTTAAGCCGTGTAAACCTAATGCTGCTTAGTGCTTTCCTGTGAAGTATCAGGCTGGCTCCTCTAAGCTGATTCAGCTGATTCATTGAAAGAGCCGGGCAAATGGCATCCCAGGAACAGCCTGACCAGTGTGTGAGATGAGGTGGTGAGCCTGCACCTTCTCCGCTGATAAAAAGCAAAATGCCCCCTAAGAGGTTCCTGCCTTATCTCCAGCATAGCACGTTGTGTGTCTCTACACCATGATCTGAAAAGCAAATGTTTGAAAGCTTAGGAAGTTAGAGTGCTCGCTTGTGTGTTAAGGGAGTTCACTTCTGTCCTTGGCATCTGTAGATCGCCCACCCCTGTGGGTCTGCAGGAGACTTAGATCATACAGCTGCTTGGGGAAACTCTGAGTTACTCAAGTGCTTTAGTGCGAGAGACCTTTTCAAAACACCCCGTAACAGTGATTGAGATGCAAAGGCCATTATGCCAAGAGTTAGGCAAGCCCTGATGCTAATGCTGATGACTGGTGGCAAGTGTGGCAACAAGGTTGAGGTGTGTCCCACTATGTGAAAATGGGATAACTAGGACGTCTGAAAGTTTGTTGATATAAGTGGGAAAACTGAAGTTTGCCATGTACCAGTTGACGGTTTTCAAACTACCGTGTTTATTTAAAAACAGAAAAGTTTGCTTTCCCTTCCCACTGTGGACAGCGTGGGTGCCATGGGAGGCAGCTGTACTCGAAGGAGATGGGAGGAGGACAAGTTAAGATGACAGGGTATAGGGGTTTAGATACTTAGATACTTCACAATGTGGCTGAAAGAGAACTCTTTGGCCTCTCGGCTATGAATGCCAAGGAGTTGTGCTGCAGAGCAAGGAGACCGCAGTACCATTCTTCCTCTGGCTCTGGCTGTATCTGGGCTTGGGGTGTTCAGGCACAATACAACTAGAAAGCTGCTGACCACACAGAGACATCAGGCATGGAAACAGTCAGGGGCTTGAAAAAATACCAGATGTGCAGAGGAGTGCAGAAGCAGGTGAGTTGTCTTCCAACAGCAAGGGATTTTCAATCAATTTGCTGAGAAGTGGGAGCAGTATTTTTGGAGGAGCAGCCAGAAGCAGAAGTAATGAAATTTGGAAACAGAATTGGGAGGAATGTCATGCCTTTCAAGCCTGCCAGAACTATTTCGCCATGAAATGAGGAAAGCTTTCTGGTCTAGGATCATTTATTTAAGCAGTCACTGTGAAGTGTACTGCAGGAACCTATTCATCATCATCAAAGAAAAATTCTGGTTAAGCTACTTCATCTGTGCTGCCTCTACCCTGAGATGCTCAGCTGGGGCTGGGTTGATGACTGGTACACGTAGCTGGGGTTCTGAGAGAGGTCTTGGAAAACGTTTGGTGCTTGAAGGAAAGCACAGTGCTCGAGTCTGTCTCTTTTTAAGTAAACACTTGTAATTTAGCCATGTACTTAAGTTGTGATGATTTCAGTGAGTGTTTCAAGATAAGTATGTACTTAGGAGCTTTCCTGAGCAGGGGTAATTTCTTTAGCATGAAGATCCTTGAAGAAATATTGTAAGAAGCATTAGCCCATACAGCTGCCAACTAGATTTGTGTTGAGAGAAATTCTAAGCAGTAACGTTACCTGGATTATTAATTAGTAATTCATCTCAGAATGCCACAATCTACTAAGTGCTTTTATGTTCCTGTGATGTGTTTGGGAAGGCCGGGCAAACCTCATGCCTCAAAGGAAAATTCCGGAGAAACTGCTTGCCTTTGTCACCTTGTATTAGAGGCTTCAGCTACTGCTCTGAGAGATTTGTCTTTTCATGCAATATGTGTCATGTGTTGTCCTCATCCAGAAATGAGGTATGGAACACCATGTTCACCCTTTCCAGCGTGTGAACCAGCAAAGAATTTTTGTTGTCTGAAGGTACCCTGATTATCTTCGGGGTGCACTAGCTCCTTTTTATTTGGGTGTGCTGCCCCTCCTGTCTACCTCTGTAATGCTGCGCTTCACATTGGTTCATATAACCGGGTGCCCCTTCCCTGGAAGGGGAACAGCCAGCAGTCTGATTTCTTGGTGGAAGCCTATGGTGCGCTTTGGTGCATCCTACGGTTGTGCAGCGTGCTGGTATGTCCAGGGAAGGGTTGGGGTTGTGGGTACAGGGAAACCAAAAGGCTTCGTGCAAGGATGGAGACACAGGGTCAGAGACGAGATTGACCCCAGGCTTGGGGCACCTGGGCCTCAGCTATCAGTGTTGTCATGCTGTTTTCTTTCTTCATTAGAAGTCACCTGTGGAAGCAAGGAGTACAAAGGAGTGGTTTGAGAGGGAGAATTGGTCTTGGGAAACACGGCCAGAATAAGCAATGGGTCTTGGCTCCCACTGACGCACAAGGGTCGAGGGTTGAAGGGCTTAGCCTGGCAGTAGAGATGCTGGGATGGAAGCCGCACCATTCTTGAGTGTGGTGCCTCTTGGGACTGCTGCCACAGCTTCAGTCAGACAGTTCCCCACTGCTTTACACTCTGTTCAGGGTGGTGCTTTCCATGGAGAGCAGCCTCCAGGTGCACAGGCTGCCTTACAGCAGCTCCAGGCCGTGACGCTTAGCTGCTTCTGGGTGTTTTCCAGACTCAAGTCCATGGAAAGCACCATCCTGGTGCTCTTTTCAGTGCTACCACACGGAGGAGCAGAGTCCAGGAGATACCCTGGCCACCTAGCAGATATGCCTTAGGGGGCTGCTGGGTTTCTGGTCTTAGTCCTGGGTGATGCTGGTCTGTCTGAGCAGGAGGGCCCTTCCTGACTTCACCTCCAGCAGCCCTTGGTGCACAGTATTTGGTGTGTTCCACACTGCTTCTCGAGTGACCTCCAAACCACCCTTCAAGACAAGTCAGGATTTCAGTGGTCTTAGTAGTTGTGAGAACGCTGGCTTCAGCTAGGGCTGGAGGCAAGAGGAACCCAGGTTACCATCTGCAAATCTTTAATGAACTTTCATAGGCTTGATATTTGCTGTTGTGGGACTGTGCTCCATGGCTAAACAGTGACTCAGAGCAGCTTTGCCCAGTTAAAGTGTGTTTCTTTATTTATGCTCATGTTGAGATAAAGTCCAGATGACACAAGGCTTGCATGCCACATCTTGCCAAAAATTCAGTGATCTCCTGCAAGTCCACACTTTATCTTGCACACCTTTATCTGCAGGTCTGGGAGCCAGGCTGCTTGCCTTGAAGTACCACTTCACTGTTCCTGGTCTTGGCTGGATGCCATTGTCTCTGTGCCTAGTGCCTGACGGGCACTTTGTTCCCTGTGTTCCCGAGCCCGTCCCAGCTCCTCTTGCCAAGCTCCACAGAGCAGAGAGAGACCATTGAAAAGAAGAGCCCGGTCAGCATCTCTCAAGTGCTGGTGGCTGGCTGAGAGCCCAGCATCCCCAGCCTGGTGTGTGCAAGTGACTCCTGCCTGCAGACCCCAGCCCTGGCAGTCGAAGGCAGGCAGAGCTCCCCTGAGAACTCAAAAGAGTTGTTCAACCCTCATTGTCCCCAGCAGGTAAAGGTTATGGGAAGCACCTCTAACTTAGATCCCTCTGCCCGTATCAGAGCAAACATCCTGCAGAAGAGGAATTGGGACATTTGTGGGCACTGATATTCCGAGTGAGATCCAGTAATTCTTACTCTGTAGCACACTTGAGAGCTTGGGAGCAAGGATGACCTCACTGTCCATCTTGCTTTACTGTGACCTTTGTTATTTATTCAGTGCCCTGTAGGAGCTCAGAATTGGTCTCTAGCAGTCTCTAGCTCACTTGTTGAAGTGCAATAGCTACTGGGAAAG
>NW_010387977.1:13092-34027 GCF_000710305.1 Buceros rhinoceros silvestris | reverse complement strand
AAGAGTGTGTAAAGTGAACTGTTTGCTATAAAACCTCAAGGTTTTTCCAACGTCATGGTGTCCTAGTTTGAGCATCTCCTGGCCAAGGTTGCCCTGCTGGTCTTGATTGTACTGGGTGCTGAGCCAGTCCAGGTGCTGTGCTGTGAGTTGGGCTGTGCTGCTGTTGCCAAGCTCTGATTCTGTCATGATTTCCCCAGCAGATGCAGGATGCTGGTTCCTAGATGTTCTCCTGTAACTGCCCTGGCTTGCTGGCTGCATCCAGACTTCCTGCTGTGAGAGTCCTTTGCTGATGTCTGTTAAGGAACAATTGTCTTCCTTCCCCGTCTTGCTGTAGCTGCTGAATCTCTCTTCAACGTGGAGTTGTAAAGGGAGCTCAGTTCTGCCTGTTGCAGAGCTGGGATTACGTTGACTTTTGTTGCTTGTCTGAGCTATGGGTCCTCTGTAGACCAGCCCCACAAGGCAAGTGCTACCCTAGGAATGCTGTAAAAAAGGAAGGTGAGGAAAAGGTAAGAACATCCCCAGCCTGCAAAATGCAAACACTTGAAGCTGCAATCTGCGTAAGGACTTTTGAAAAGAATCTGCCTCTGTTTGTTATAGGAAGGGTGTAAGCGCCAGGTTTTGGAGTAGATATTGCTGCAGGAGCCACAGTGAGAGACTGCTCCTGCTGCAGGTCATGCAGCACCCTGACTTCTTGCTCCCCAGTGCCCACAAGGGAAGAGGTTTCCCTCTAGGTTTCCTGGTGTCACATCCTGTTGTTTCCTGCTGGATGAGAGCACCAGGCTGGTGGGCCCTTCCCTGCTAGTGCCAAGCTTCCTCACCTCACAGAATCAGAGTTGTTTTGGTTGGAAAAGACCTTTAAGATCAAGTTCAGCCATTAACCCAGCACTGTCAGGTCACAGCTAAACCGTGTGCCTCAGCACCCCATCTGTATGCCGTGTAAATACCTCCAGGGATGGTGACTCTACCGCTTCCCTGGGCAGTTTGTTCCAATGCTTTACAACCCTTCCGATGTGGAGGAGGATTTTTTTTTGTGTGCTGCTAAGCCTCATCCTAGGGATGCTGCTCAAAGCAACCCTTGCACCTGCTTTGCTGCCATTTCTGAATGAATACAGGGTTTCAATTTTCCTGGATCCCTATGGAGCACCTGCTAAAAGCAGGGGCACGAAGCTTTTCTGGAGTACCATCCAGGTGAGAGAATGCCCCAGCCCTGTGCATGCTGAGTGTGGTGTTGTCAGTGCTTGGGACAGGTGAGAGAGAGAAGCTTACCTCAGTAACCTCTGAGTGAGCAGCTCGTGTGCTGCAGAGTGAGAAGCAGGGATGCTCTCAGGACTGACTCGGTAGGGTATCCTACCAGCTCCTCCTGCGGAACCAGCTGTGGAGCTCTGAGGGGCAGCTTGGATACCTCTGAGATGTGACTTGCATCACCAAAGATTTTCTTGGTGGAAAGTGCTGCTGATGCTGTGTAGGTAAGTGATTGTAATCATGCCCAGTGGACATAATCCCTCTGTCCTTGAACGCTGTGCTGCAAGAAGGTGGAAGCTCCTTTCCTGCAGAAGTGATGAGGAGTAAACAGTCAATGCGACCTTGAGAGACTAGCTCAAAAAGCTATTTTATGAGACACACATGTGCTTCACTCTGGGAAAAGCTGAGTGCAGATCAGAATGCCCAGTATGTGACGACTGGTAGGGGACAGATATGGGTATGAGGGATGGCAAGTATGTTAATGCTCACCTGCGCGCAGGAGTTACGATCAGGGATAAACAAGAAGCTCTAAGGTGAGGTGAGCTTACTGATAAATAAAGGAGAAAGATGAGAGCTGGGAGAGGTGCAGAGCTCCACCTAAAAATGTGTAACTGTGCAAACAAGGTGGCATTTGGTCACTTAAGAAATGGAGGGGGAAAGGGAAAAAATCAGGGTAAATAATGGATCACCAGGGAGATTGGTCCATGTTTCAGGCAAGCCAGGCGTCATGCACCTGAACAACTCTCCTTAACAGTGCTCGAAAGCCAAAGTCATACTAGTACAGTAAAGATCCTGTATGAATAGTCACTCTCATCTAAAAAATAAAGTATGGGAGAGCAAACTTGGGGCAGGCAGACCCACAGATTTTTTGCAAGGAAGGTGCAGGCTATATGCAAACAGTGTAAGCGCGGATAATAGGCATGTAGGAGATAACCAAGAAGGCAGCTCCTGAGGAACAGCCTATGTGCTACTGGGATCTCTAAACCAGAAGCTGAAAACCACTGGTGTTGAGATGGAGTCTCCATCCCTTAGTTTGGTAAACATCCATTGGGAATCAGAATTGCTCCTGCTGGAGTGTTGGGTGTTGAGTGAGGAATCCCTGTTTTCTGGGACTTACTCCAACCAGGGCTTGGTTGCCATATGGCCACTGCTCTGCAGAATAGACATTGTGAAGGCCGGTGCCTTGTCAGTCTCACCAGTGAACTGAAGTTGCATTTGCTGTGTCACTACCAACATATTCCTACTGGAAACAAGGGAAGCCAAACAGTAAGCAGTTATTTCTTTATAGATTATGAAGTACAAGCTGACAGACAAACTGATTTCTTTCTGATAGACTAACAGCCCAGGAGCTTGAAGGAAAAGTGACAGGTAGATTTATTTGGAACTAAAGTGTTTGATTCGGTGACTCATGAAATCTAACACTCAAAACTTACTGCAGATCACGTGGGCTGTAACTCTGCCATGCAGACTGAGAGCTGACTGATGTGGAGAACTATTGGATGGGTTTGGGTTTCCTCTTGATGGCAGAGGAGGGGACAGGCCCTTGCTGTGGACTACAGTGTGACACATGGATGTGACCCTGGAGGTGTCCATGTGGTGTTGAGACTCCATAGTGTTTGTCAGGAAGCAAACAAGATGGAGCTGGAGCCTCTCCTTAGTGGTGTAGAAAAAATGGGTGCCATGGCTGTGTTGGTTCCTCGTAGCCAGGCAGAGGCAGTTGGGCTGCCTTCTTGGCAGCATGGTGTTGTGTGGGTGCCTCTGTTCCACCAAACCTCCCTGGAGGGTAAGGAGACACCATCAGCCCTTTCCTGATGGCCAGACAGGGATAGACACCCCTTGCCCAGGAGCACCCAGTCCAAAGGGATGTGAAAACTGAGACAGGAGGGCAGCAAGGTGCGACATGGAAGCAAAACGCAGAGCCAGAGACACCAAAGAGCCTTTAGGGTGAGGACGTTTTAGCCAGCTGAGATGAGAGGAGCAGTGTAAAACCACAGTATTTCAATCCATGGTACAGTCCCTCCTAGCATGATACATGATGTTCAGGGCACCGTGCAACTTGAAAGCACTACCAGCAGATTGGAGGGAGTTCCTGTAAAAAGAGGCGTAAAAAAGCTGTCTGGAGCTAAATCCTTATTTGCCTTGGCAAAGCAGGCGGTTTCCAGTGGGCAAAGGCAGCACAAAGGGTTTTGCTGACGTTCAAAGGCAAGGTTTTGTGATTGACTGACCTGGGTGCCCTTGAAAGGGACAGTCATGAAATGAACATGTTCCCTCACCTTTATGGAAGTTGGTGACCAACAGCTCTTCTCCTTATTGAAAATCATGGATGAGAAAATAACCTCTAAGAAAGAAGTGTTATGTGGCCTGGTCAAGGGAGGATTGTCAGGATGAAGTTGTGGAATTGGCTTGGTTTCACCTGAACCTTGAAGATTTCCCTGATGCCAAGATTCCCCAGCTTGTGGAGTAGTTATTCCCAGGGAAGGGAGTTCTCCAGGCAACCCTGTTTCTAGCCTTTGAAACAAAGGAGCACCCAGTACTGAGCCCCAAGAAGTAAGCAAGGGGTCTCCAAAACATCCGTACCCTTCAGGATCACCCTCTAGCAGGTTCGGAACAGAATGTCGGGGGGAATCCCCCTCCTCCTTGTGCTGGAAAAAAGGTGCAATGCCCTTTGCTGGTAGGTAGTTGAGCCCTGATGCAAAGCCAGATGGGAGAACTTTGGATGCTGGACAAGGGCGTGCTTTTTGATTTGGAGAAGCTGAGTCTGCCAAAACCAAGCTTTGGAGGCCTGGTGCCTAGTTGGCTAGCTCATACAGATGGTGAAGCGTGCAAGGAGTTTTGTCTGTTGACTGGAGGAGATGGAGAGGAAGCAGAGAGACGGAGGGCTTTGGCAGGCTCTCCTCCTTCCTGGTGATACAGGACTGATCCCTGTTGGACACTGTTCAGTGCTTTGCCCAGGCTTGTTTGAAATGCACTGGTAGCACTTTTGCTTCTTGATGCTTTTTCCCTTGGTCTGCAGGTCGTGTTTCCCCTTGCTGTACCCGGTGCATCAGCACTTCTCCAGTCCTCAGCTGCCTGAAAGCCCCATGCCAGGTCTATTTACCCCTTTGCCGCTGTACTCTGGGAAAGGCTTTCAGCTAATTTGTAAGCCCCCCCTTTCCTCACTTCTCCTAAGGCTTTTCCCTGCTTGCTCACCAAGAGTTGGATTGTTCTTCCTGTGGTCTGTTCATGGCTATAAACAGTTTGCACAGAGCTCTGCTGGCCTTCACCACTGAGGTGCAGGGTAACCTAGGTTTGCGGAGTGAAAAGGGTCCATCAGCCTTGGATACCAGCTGCTGCATGAGGGTCCTCAAGTACCCAGTGAAGGCAGGTCCGTGCTGCCCTAGCAGGCAGGGGCTCAGGTCTTTGGCATCACAACAGGGGTTGCTTACCACGTTTGGGAGACCGAGGGCACCCCAGAGGACCAGGTCTGCAAGGTACTGCACTCCTGGGGCCAGGAACCAAAATGTACCTAACCTGCCAGAATGTCCTAGAGATTTAGCAAATTTGAAGTTGTTTGGGTTTTGTTTCATTTTCTTTTCTAACCAGGAAGTCTCTGTTATCCTAACATCAGACATGCTGATACCTGGCTGCCTGTCTCTGTGCCCTCAGCCTGTCACATTTCCATAAATGAATGTACCTCTACCAGGGCCCAGTCTCACTTTTCTGATTACAGATGAGGTTATTAACATTTACCAGAGAGAAAACAAATGAACGTAGCTCGTGTGCTTACGTCATTCGGGCTGCAAGCACAGGCATATGCTTTATTGATTTATATTTTTCTGCAGGTGTTTCTCAGGCCACCTCCTCATTTCTGGCTGACATCAGAGTTGTGGCTGGGAGAACACAGCTAGACACTTGCCCGTGTTGGTGCATCGGTCTGCCTGCGAGCCACCTGTCCAGCTTCTGCATCACTCCTGTCTGAGTCCTGGCAGAGTTATTTCTCTTTCTTCTGTCCTTCTGGTGCCAGGGTTTAGCAGAGGGTGCAAGCACTGTGTGTGAGGGGCAGAGACTTCAGAGTGACTTGGTGAGTAGAGTAAGAAGTGCTCCTTTTGGGAGGGCCTGGAGTGCTGTTTTTATTGCATACCCCAGCCACACTGTGCCACAGCAGAGTTCAGGTCAGGCGGCTTCTTCAACGGGTGCCTCCTGTTCCCCTGCCCTGCAAGGGCCTCTGCTGGGTGTCGCTCCCTGCCCAGACTGTGGGATGATTCTGCAAGCATCCTGATACACACTCTACCGGCTGAGGCGCAGCCATGGAAGGGCCAAGGCATGTCATCCTGGCCTTCCTGGCTTCATGCCACCTCTTCCCTCTTTTCATTTGTAGTGGACGGGTGAGAGCATTGAGGCTCGCTTGGTGCCTATGTGGATGCTCATCTAAGAGCCATGGTGACCTGGAGGCCAAAGACAAAAGGGCTTAGCAGGCAGGAGCTGGGCTAGAGCCTGTGCGTTCTCAGTGCCTGGTGGGATGTGCTTTATGGACTTCAGGTAGGAAGCAGGATGCCTCTGCTCCTGATGCATGGGGGTAGAAACATAAGGCATTGTGGACATGACAGGCCTGATGGTGATATAGAGGCTGTGGTATGGGGCAGGGAGCAGGCTTCTCTGGGGATGGTGGAAACCAGGGGGCTGCTGTTCCTCCCTTCCCCTTCCCACTCAGAGAGAGGCAATGGAGTCTAGTATTGCTGAATAAGAGCTGAAAATGCCTTTTGGCAAGTCTTTCTATGCTGTCCTTGCTGTTTTGAGGAAGTCAGCATTAAGCGCAGAGAGTGCTGGAAAAGAAAGGCTCCAGGGCATCTCATTTGATGTCCTGCCTCCTTGACCCTGCTGCGTGCTGTGGTGGGAAGCCATGCTTGCAGTCAGGAAAGGGCCTGGATACCTCAGAGTGCTTCTCACCACCCCTGACTTTGCAACAGCTTCCCACCAGGACCCTGCACCTTGACTTTCTTTACGTCCAGGAGCTCGTGCTGATACTAGTATTTCAGCCCATGCAGAGCCAAGCTCACCCTGTCCTACAGCTCACAAAGGGAAGGAGAGTTGTGGTACTACATCCCAGTGTGACACAGCCTGTGCGCTCACAGGGCCTCTGCAGTGGCAACGTAGGTGTAAGGAGGCACCCAGAAGCAGGCGGTGGGATCTGAACAGAAAGCTTCGCAAAGCCATCCTGCCTTGGGTGGAGGCAGGCCATCATGTGGCTATTTGGGGTGGGTGGGCAGTTTTTGCTGGAGAAGTTCCCTTTTCCCTCCCACGCTGCTGGAGTGGATTTCCTTTCAGAATTGGGAAGTACATGGCTGCACTGCAAGAAGCACCACCCTTTCCTCCCTGCCTGTGCTTTCCTTAAAACACTGCATGCAATGTTGGCTGCCTCTGGGACCAGCCCTGCGCCTTGCAGCACGAGACGCATTGCAGCAGGTCGGTTGGTTGAAGGTGGGAACAGAGGGTCCCCTGAGCCGCCGTCTAAGACTGAGCTCCCAGCTCCACCGATAGGCTCTTGGGAAAGTTCTTGGGGTGAAGGACACTAGATAGGCACTGTTGATTGAGCCTGCAGAGATGGTCACTGGGCTTTTTCTTAGTCATCTAATTCATCTGGTTGTAACCCCAGAAGAATCTGGGTACCTTGGTGGGTCTGACTTGAAGTGATGTAGCAGCAGGTCACTTCTAGCCTGCTGCTTGGTGTGCCTGCAGCTGGGGGAGCTGGAAGGGCAGAAGCATCCCAGACATCCCTGCCAGATTTCCAAACATTCCCAGACACCTGAAGTACCTGTGTCTCCATGGGGAGCCCCTTCTTCTGCTTACCGGCTAAGCAGAAGGTTGCATACCTAAGAATGGTGCTGGCTGCCTCTGTGCTGCCAGCCTCAACCGATTAAGAGACAGTGTAAGCCTTGGGCATATCTCACAGCTTTTCCATTACTGGGTTACTGGAGAGGCTGGAAAGGGTTATCTCCAGTCCATCCTATAGACTTAAGGAAAAGATTACATCTCTGGGACCTGTCTCTGTGAAACGTGTCTTAAATTACCCATAGGCTTGCGAAGTTTTGAACACATGATTTGTATAAATAACGATTACAATAGGGTTGTGGGCAATGTGAGCGTATGAGCCTTGTTTCTTTTAGAAAGACAAATGGAAAATGGGGCTATAAAACATGCAGGAATGAGGTGAAGAGTTTGGTCTCTGCAACAAGCAAGTCTTTCAGCGGTTTGGTAAAATAATAGGTAATATTTATCTGTCTTGTGTAACTTGCTTGGATGTTCAGAAAACCTCACAAATTCCTCACAAAAGACTGTTAAGAAAACTAGAGGAGATGTAGAGTCCTGAATAAAACTGGCTGAGAGTCCACAGACAAAGCCTAGGAATGAATGAGCAATTTCAGTGTGACAAGAGCAGAGGGATAGGCTTCTTCACTAATAATGACCCAGAAAAGATAATGTGCATGAAGGTACCTAAAATCTGCCAGTACCCTGGAGTCATTCAGATTTGTCCAGATGAAGCGACTGCAAAGTGACTCCGTGGGAAGCGAAGTGTGTGAGGTAATAAAGCGGGTCCTGAGAAGCGTGCAGCTAGTGTATTGGAAGGAATTATTTGTTCTGGGGCGTGGCTGGCTTCTAAATTACAGTGGCTACTCAGGGCAGCAGCACTGCAGCTCGATTACAGAGATGCTTTTCCTCAATGTGCAAAGATGCCATCAGAAAAGTAAACCCTGCTCAGCTGCACCAAGAGTAGCGTAAGGAGAGCTGCAGAGAGCATCAGGATGCTGTTCTGGCAGTCAGGGTCGTTTCGCCACCCAGGGTACTGTATGCGGTTCTAGCCACCTTTCCATGGGGTCAAAAGAGAGGCTATACTGGGGACGTGTGGTGAGGGAGGTTAGAGCTGGAAGATACCTTGTGTGATGGGAAGAAGGAGGTACTTAATAGTAGTGAGCTTAGTAAGTCTGGAAAAAGCAAAGGCTTTTATTCTTTGCCTTTTCTCACTGTGCAAGGAGAAAGGAAGGCTGTGGAGTTGCAGTGGGATTGTAATCTTTTACTCCACGTGTTGAACTCATTGCTGCGAGATACCACTTACGACCTGAAAGTTTACAAGATTCCCAAAAAGAGGAATAAGAGGTATTCCTCTATAACCCACCTAAGCTGACACTTCAGAGGTTAAAAACAGAGGAGTATAATTGCTCACATTCCAAAGCATGCGACTTCCCTTTAGTCCCATCATTTCTTCCCATCGGTCCCCTGGAACTTCCAAGCCCCTTGTTAATTCATCCAGGGTGAATTATCCTGACTGGCTCCCTAATTGGATCCCAACAGTGATCTCATGGCTTGGTTTTCATCTCCTGCTTTCCCACTCCCTTTTCTGCTCCCGGCAGCCCCGCTCCAGCTCTGTACCTGTGAACATCTCTTAACAGGCTGCTTGGTGGCTTTTCTAGTTTGACTGACCTCCCTCAAAGCCTGTAGCCAGATGAGCTTTTGCTTGTTGTGGTGCTCTTTGTCATCAGTGCCTCAGCTGGTGTGCAGCTGTGCATCTGTGCTGGCTGGGCCAGGAGGGATCGCTTTGAAGCCACGCTCCCTAGGACACCACAGCAAACACTTTGGTGGTCATTATGCAGCCAGCGTTTTTAAAAATTGCAGCCTGGCAGGAGATTGCCAGGTTATACCTGTAAACTGGAGGGAAGAGTCCTGTTTCCTGTTTGCTAATGCCACCATCCAGTGTGGCAATGTAGGTTCCAGTAAGCTGCTCTTGAAGGAGCTGGAAGGGCGGGGCTGGTAGCAGTGGGCATCTCTGGAACAAGAGGCAAAAACCAGCACAGGGTAACGGTGGTGTCTTTTTTGTGCTGTGGGCAAGTGATGGCTCTTTAGCCCAGCTCACCAGGATGGCATTTCTGGGCTTGGGTAGGCAGCCCCTGAGCACTGCCCAGAAGTGATGCTGTGCCAGCCAGCCGTTCTGCACGATACGTGGTGGTGGTGGTGGACTTGGGGTGTTTGGTGGGTGCTAGATGAGAGAGGTGGTTCAGAGATCAGGAGCCTGGGTAAATCTTCCCATCTGTTATTGTTGTTTCCTTCTGCAGCTGATGGGGTTTTCTCTTCCCCTGTTCCACGAAGCAGTTGTGTTTATGCTGTCAGTTTGTTGTTTCTAGACAATGCTGTTGATGCTCAATTAGCATTTATTGATTGCTAGCATGTCTTCTCTGATTTTTCCAATGGAGCTGCTCTGTACAGGAGGAAGATCTCTCTGTGTCCAGGCAGTGATGTTGACCCCAGCCCAGCTGTGGGTCTTGTAGCAATTTGAGGAGGGGACTGAAATAAATAGAATATTTGACCAGCTAAATAGTAGAGCTTAAGCCTTCTCTCTGCCTTCTGTCCAGTCAGAGGAAGGAAATAAAAGAAGCAGGGGGTGTAACCAGCCCCTGATGAGTGCCCTGGAGGCTGAGGCCCGCACTGAGCCAGAGGATGGTGATTCAGCGTAATAAAGCTAATGGCAAGATGCCAGGCAAAGGAAATTGTGGGATCATGATGCGACAACTGTTACATAGCAGTTTTTCCATCATCCAGATGTGACTTCATGTGCCCACCTCCCCAATCTTTCGTTCTTTGCTATACCTAAACATTCTCCCTGCTGAGGGGAAAGGGTGAGATACTATGTCCTCAGGAACAGGAGTAGTCTATGAGAAAGAGATGCACCTGAATGGTGTGAGAGTAGGGGAGCTCTGAGATGGTGCGTGGTGGGATTACAGCTGCCGAAGCACCCAGGCTTTTCCAGCACATCCCAAACTCAGCAGGCTTCTCCAGATGACCTTGTCCTTGTATGCTGGTTCCCAGGGAAATCACGTAGTGCAGAGAAGCCTGAGCTGGTAGGCAAGGTTGACCCCTGACTCCAGCAGGGCTGTGCAGTCGCCTAGCTGGGGTGTGTCTAACCAGGCCTTTCTCTCCTTTCCCCAGGGAAGACGATGAAGCTGTAGAGATGCTTCCCTACGTGATCGCTACCCTGGGCTCAGCAGGGGCTACCTGCAAAGCCTCCACATGCAACAACAGCACCAAGGACTACTGCTACAGCGCCCGCATCCGCAGCACTGTGCTGCAGGGGCTGCCCTTTGGTGGGGTGCCCACCGTCCTAGCCCTCGACTTTATGTGCTTTCTTGTAAGTCTATCTACTGTTGCTTCAGCACCTTCTCCCCTAATTAAATTGAAGGAAGGACTGTGGTTAGAGTTCAGGGCCCCAAATGTCATCCCGAACTTCACTGATGGCTGATTTTATGGCCCTGTTCATGTCTCTTAGCCACTGTGGGCTTAGTCTCACTGGAGTTAAGGCAGCAGTGGCTCCACTGAGCCCATAGAAGGGCATTGCAGATTTTTCTAAGGACATGGATCAAGTTAGGTCAGTCCTGCATCCCAAAATGCCTGCTTACAGTGCAAAGTTCCTGCAGCTTTACCCACCTGAACACTTTCCTTGTTCCTCCTTAGGAACTGCAGGACGACAGATGCTGTAGCCATAATCTTGCTTTCTTGGGACCTGAGGGCCTTTTGATCCTGTGTGTTGCATCCTGGGCCTCTGCCTCCCACAGCCACCCAGATAATCTTGATTTTTAACAAGGGGAAACTTGTGCGGTCCCAGTGTGCTGTTAGCTGAGCAGCCCAGTCCCCTCCTATCCACCCTGTTTGTGTCTCTGCACACAGAGGACAAAGACAGAGCTGGGCAGTGCCTCATCTCGCAGCTCCTCCTTTGCTCTCTTCCAGGCACTGTTGTTTGTCTTCTCAATTTTGCGTAAAGTTGCTTGGGACTACGGACGCCTGGCCCTGGTGACTGATGCTGACAGGTAAGCGTGGGAGAGGGGCAGGAACACACTGCATGAGTGGTACCCTTCTTTGCTAAATCCCCTTCTGTGTGGCAGTGGCAACTGGGGAGGAGCATGCCAGTTGTATCCCCTGAGCTCCAGGAACAGGAAGAATCCCCATTTACCAGCTTTTTTTGTTACAGCATCCTTTTCCCAACACAAGGAGTGGTCCCTGATGGCTCTATCACTTTTGGTCCCTACAGTTACAGAGGTGTGCAGGCACCCTTACAGAGGAACAGCAGATGGAGAGAGGATAGAGGAAAAGAGGTCGCAGGAAGGGTGAGGGCCGCCACAGTGAAGGCTTTGTTAAGCCTCTGGAAGTGTCTTTGTGGCTCTGCTGGATGCAGCTCTTGTCAAGAGTGCTTGAAAGCAGTAGGTTGCATTTCCAGGTGTGGTACTGCTGTGCTACTGTGAGTTGAGCTTGCATCCCGGATGCTGACAAGTCAGTCTGGGTATGGATCCTTTCCGCCCAATGCATTTGCGGGCTACAGTGTCTGTTGCAAAAGCTGAGGCGTGTTGGGGATGGCAGCTCCACAGCAGAGCTATTCTCATTTTTGCTGTCAGCAGCAGGAAGGACAACAATTATTTTCTTCCAGTGTTGGGCAAAGAATGTTCCTTGATTGAGCTAGAGGGATTGGGCGGATAGTTCTCTCTCCAGGGGTAGCTCACTGTGCCCATGGCACTGTGTCATGTGCTGGAGACAAAGTGGGGCCTCTGAAGATTGGTGGTTCTTCCTGATAGCTCCACAAGCACATCGTGCCCAAAGGCTTGGATGGGGCTGAACTTGAGCCTCTTTGGTTTCTTTGGCAATGTAGGTTCCAGCAAGCTGCTCTTTAGTGTTCTCTGCATGACAATGGGAAAAGTAAGAGTTGTTTTCTTCAAGCACTGAACCAGGAGCTCTCCTGGTTTAGATAAGCAGTTCTGGATAGCATTAGATAAGCAGCACAGTCCCTGTAGCATCTCTGCTCCTCCTTTACTGGCCTGGCTAGGGAAATCAGCAGCACAGGGCCCTTGGGGGGGAAAGCAGAGAGAAGGGAACAGCCAGATGAGACCTCACTGGGGAGAACAGTAGCTCCTCAGGGTTAAGTTATTTGGACCCTAGCTGTAGCCACAGGGACTGCACAGCTCTGGCAGTGGGGAGAGAGGGCTTCCCCTTCTAGGAGGTGATGCTCAAGCACCTTGGGTGCAAAGGAGTGGGAGCTGTGGCTGTAGGCAGAAAGGCAGAGGGATGCCAACTGTTTGGCGAGGGAGAGGTGTTAAGTACAGGGAGAAGGACAGCATGGCTGTGGTAGGGGCTGTGGATCATCAGGACTGGGATTCCAGGGAGGAGCCTCTGCTGCTCAGCCCATCTACAGGGTGGGAAGAGCATTTTGGGAGGGTGGGGGTCTAAGTGTGTTGGCTGCCTAGGTGGGAAGGAGAGGCTTGGAAGGGAAACTCAGGTGGCAGCTGCACAGCACTGACGGGCTGTCCTGCCTGTCCCCATCCCTCAGAAGCTCCCTGGGCTACCCATGGTGTGGAGCCAGGCCACTATCCCAGTAGAGCCAGCTTCCCCTTAGTTGGCAACAAAGCGCTGTGCCCCTGGGACAGAGGGGGTTCTGGGGTGTTGTGGTTTGGGGCAGCACTGGGAAGGTCTGGAAGGAAGGTCTTCTCCAGCCTGACCATTGGCAGATTTCTCATAGAGGAGACCCAGCACCTGCTCCTGTGGTTGTAACCTCTCCTTTTATGTTTGTGCCCTCAGGCGCCGACGCTGGCAGATGGAGCGAGAGGAGCGGGAATAGTATGTCATTTTTTTCAGGGTCTCATTTCTTCTCTCTTTCTTGCTCGCACTCTCTTTTTTTTCCTTATGGTTTTCTGTCTTGCTTTTGAACTAACCTAAGTCTCTTGGAGTTTGGGCTTGGATTTGTGCCTCTCCGTGGATTTGTGCTCTTATATTTCCCTCTCCTTTGTGTCAGCCACTATCACAGTTGGATGCACGCTGGTTTTCCCCTAACAGCCTTTAAATGCTCCCTGAGGGCAGCAGTGCTGAGGAGCTACCAGTCCGTGCAAGGTGGAGGGATATCACCTACCCTGCCCATGCTCAGCTATTCTGCCTAGTGATGGAGAAAATAAACCTGCTTGTCTGAGCTCACAGCATGCTTGGGTTCACCCAGGTGCAGGGGAGCTTCCTTTGCCTGGTCTCTCTTGTGCCAGGGTGCCACGAGGGCTGCTCCCATGCAGCCACGAGGGCAGCCGGGTGCACAAAGAGTATCTGATAGGCAGTTGCAAGACTTCTCTCTTTTTCTGTTACCCCATGAGACTTCTGGGACAAGGGCGTGTTGGCCCTTGTCCCTTGCCACTTATCCCCAGCTGGCAGCACACCCAGTGAGGAAGCACTTTTCTTCCTTGCAGAAGCAAACTTCCTGCCTCAGCCCTGCCTAGAGCATCCTCCAGCACCTTGACCTCGCATTGCTCATTATGCACTGCCATGAGCCCTCCCTCCCTGCTCTTTCCTCTTTCTGGCTCCTTTTAGGCCTAAAAAAAGAGCATCCCCCATGCCCTTCTGACTGGCTGCAGAGAAGATGGTCAGCTGGTGGCTGACAGTCTGAGACCAGGGCAGCAAGCTGCAACCGCACTGGTCATACTCCACCACTTGCAAAGCAGGAGCCTGCCACTGCTACTGCCTTGAGAGGGTACAAGGATGCTCCTATATTTGTAGTCGCTCCTTGCCCCCAAGGGAGTAGGGCAATTGGAGTTGTGAAAACAGAGGTGGTGGTAGCTGTGGTGCATGGCACGGGGTGGGGGGGCCTTGCTCATGCTTGTGTGCTCCACCAGTGCTTGGCCCTGCTTCAGGTGTTTCTCACAACTCTTCACTTCTAACGCTCTGAAGGGGGGAGTGAGGCAGAGGTAGCAGAGCTGTTATGCTCTGAGGCTTTTCAGAATGGCCACCTCCGTTATCGTCACAATGCTTGTCTCTCTCCAGGAGGATACCTATTCCTGCTCCCGTTCTTCATCTGAGCTTGCTGGAGCTCTCTGCTGACGCACTGCCCCACCCCAACCCTACTGCTTGAGCTGGGACAGTGGTGGTAGCCAGAAGCTTTAAAAAGTCTGTGGAGCTCAGCAAGAAAACTTTGTCTTGGCTGCGCTCCGCCAAGGCTGATGACACCTTCCCATCCCAGATGTTCTGTGTGCTGGGGCACAGTGGCAGGTGGTGGGTTAAGGACACGTGTATGCCACCTGATGCTCCCAGCCCTTGAGTGTACAGCTCTTGGTGCAAGAGGGCATCTTTCTCTGAGGTGTACCTTTGCCTGAGAACCTGCAGGGCCCTCGTTCTACCCTTTGCCAGGGTTTGTGGTAGCCATTGGCACTCTAAATTGGTGACTCGGTCTGCACTTCAAGGCTGCGGCAACGTACCCACACCTTTGTGTGTAAGGGCAGTGATTAGAGCTCCGTGGGGCTTGCCGCACACGCAGACACCTTGTGCCACAGCAAGCCCTTTACACAGCATGTCTGGCCTCTCCTGCTGGAGCCCGTGATTCCCTTGGCCTGAGGCTAGCCATGCCTCGGATGTCGTCCTTTGTCAGGGCTACACCAAACCTGGAGCAGAGGGCAGGGTCCCACCTTAATCTTGTGGTTTAGAGCAACCTTGCCCCCACCTACGTGCTTTGTTAGTGGTTTGCTTTGAAAAGCAAACCTAGTGCAGGTGCTGTTGGAGCTCCCTTTTTAGCTTCCCATCTTTGGCAAAGTTTGGCCTCCTCTGTCTTCTCAGCATTGCCGGTCATTCTGATTATCATCTGTGCATCTCCTGGAATGGGGCTGAGTTAGCCTGGTCATAGCATGCCTGTCTTCTCAGTTGTTCTCTCCCGAGCTGCTCTGCCCTCTGCTTTTCCAGCGCTGAATAGTCAAAAGCACGTTGTTGTCATAATGGGTTCTTGGGGCTGTGGACAGCAGAAATTCACCTTCGCTCCTTGTGCCCAGCTGCAGGGCCTCTGGCATTTTAAAGGGTTGAAGCTCTGAAACCTTGGTTGAAGTTCTGTCTGTCCCTCAGCAGAGCAGTGTGTTGGGGTGCACAGTCACAAGGCTGCATATCACTGTCTAATCTGCTCTACTGTAATCCCATGACCTTCAGCTAATCTTCTTTCCCCTCTTTCAGTTGCTTCTAGTCAAGGACTCAGCAGGTGCTGCTCTGTTCTGAGGGAGGCCACATGTCCCATCCTCTTTCCTTTGGCAGGGTCATGAGGGTTTCTGCTTGTTTTCCTTCCCATACTACTCCTTCCACCACATCTCTAATACTTATCTCTCAGATGCTGCTTCTCTGTCCTCCATCTGATCTTCCTTGAACCTGTGCTGGTTACAGGGAGACCATGTTTTCATCTGGTTTTTTTCCCTTTGCTTCTAGCCTTCAGATCAGCCGTATCTCTTCTTGCACCTCCAGGGTCCCAACCTGCTGTTGTCATCTTGCAAGTGCTATTTAATTTAGGTCTCTGGACCATTTTCTTGTTTCCTTTGCCAGCTGCCTTCTGCCTCCACTCACAGTGGGGGCTATTGTCTGCCTTGGATGCTTCTGCTGCAGGTTCTTCATCTAGGTCTCTGCCTGCACCTGGAGTAAAGCCACCTGGGACATTCCTCTCTCATGCTTTCATATTCTGCAGCCTGTGGTCATTCACTTCAACCTGTCTGCCCTGCTCCTGCTGGAGGGATTTCCCAGCAGGAGGCACAGCTGAGGGTGGGGAGCAAGCTCAGCTGTGTTCCTCCTCCTCTTAGGTGTCCCTACACTAAGGGGGGGGAGCACTGGTGTAGTGGGATACAGCCCACCAGACTCCTGGCCTTTCTCTTCCCTGAGAAGGGGAAGTGAAGCCCTCCAGGACAGGAGCTGCTGGCAGTGCCTCTCCAGATTGCAGGGGCTGCCACCTCGAAGCTGCACCAGAGCCAAAGGGCACCCTCTGGTTCTCACTGTCCTCTCTTTAAGCTTTGTACTAAACAAACTTCATCTCTCCTCCATGGCAGCTGCTGCCAGTCCCTCCTCACAGGGTCTGCTGCACGATGCAGGTGCCTCTCTGCAGGTGCTGAGCGAGTAGCATCCAGAGCTAAGCCTGTGGGGGTCACTGGGCTCAGGGTGCCGACTGAGAAGGGTTCTCTGCTTACTGTTACCTCTGCTCTCTGATCTTGCCTCTCTCCGTCTCATCTGGGGCAAACTGACTGAACTAACTTCTGATCTTCTGGGTGCTCTTGGTTCCTGGCCAGGATGCCTCCTTGCATCTTCTAACTTTCTCCCTCCCACTTGTCATTTTAGTGTAGCCTCCGCCCTGCACTCCGACAACCACGACCGCTACGAGCGCCTCACCTCTGTTTCCAGCTCTGTGGACTTTGACCAGAGGGACAACGTGAGTAGCAGCAAGAGTCAAACACCTTGCCTTTGAGTGGCCAGGAGCCCATAGCTTGTCTGAACCAAGGGCTCTTCAGAAGAAACACTGTTTGTCCATCCCTGGGCCTTAAATCCCACGCCTTGTAGTGTGTGATCATGGTATAGAGCTCAAGGAGACATAACTGTGTGGTGTCTAGATGTGTGCTTAAGTAGGCTGAACATCCCTGTGGCTTAACAACATCTGTCCAACCTATCATCTCAACATTACAAGCAATACTTGCCATCTTCTCCTGCTGTCCACCTACTGCTGTTTTGCCTTCTAAAGGAGAGGCACAGTTTGGTGGGGTAATAGTGGGATGGATGGGTGGAGAAGCTCCCAGGAAATGTTCTTCCCCAAGTGTCCTTTGCAAAACACTGGCTCAGCCCAGGCTGCCTTTCCAGTCCCTGCAGAGTTCCTCTTGTCCAGGATGATGGCCAAAGTATCTGTATGGTGAATTTTCTGGGTGTCCCTAGACTGTGGAGAGCTTCTATGCTGGCCGGGAGCCTATGGGTCACCTGGGAGGTTGAGTTGCCAGTTGGTAGGGCACAGCTACGTGGCAGAGTCCAGCCTGTGTGGTGCCCCATGGAGTGGCACTGTCACCTCCTTCACCTTAGCCCATCTGTGGCTCTGTGTGTCTGGGTGCTCATCGTCTGTTCCCTCCTGATCCAAGTCTGAGGAGGCGCAAGGACACCAGCCTGGTCCCCTGAGCCTTTGAAGGAAGGAGCAGGGATAAGGGAACAGAGAGTGATGTGAGACCCTCCTGTCTTCTTTCTGCATAGGGTTTCTGCTCCTGGCTGACAGCCATCTTCAGGATAAAGTAAGTGCCCCAGGACCTGCATGGAGACCCACGTGGGGAAGGGGGAGAGACAGTACAGGGCGTTGGGACGCCCAGCGCGGTACAGCTGTGTGAAGTTGATGCCCTTGCTGCAGTCCCTTCTGTGAAGAGCACAAGCAAAGTGTGTCCTGTGGAGAGGATGAGCAAAGACAGGACTAGATCAGGAGTCCTATAGTCAAAACTAAGGTCACACGTTGAGTCTGTGACAGAGGATGACACCCAGCCCAGGTCTCCCCTGCCTCCGTACACTCTCAGAAATGCTGACCGCTGCTCTGCAGAGATGCTCCTCTCCCTGGCACTCCTGCTAGGGCCAATGCTGTCCAAGCAGTGGTTACGAAGCAGGGACTGAAGGATGCAGAGAAATATCCTCAGCTTGATGATGCTCAGGAATAGTCTAAGCACTTCTTGGCTTCAGAGTGCTGTGGGATGGTGCCAGCCATCCTGGATCTCAACACGGGAGGCAAGGTCCAACAGAAGGGTGTGAGGTGGGGTTTGCCTGTGTCCAGCGCTCTGTCCTGGGTTGCAGAGGGCAGGGGCAGCAGTGAGTATTGCATGGCCAGGTTTCTGCCCAGGCTGGTTCAAGGCTGGGTGCTGGGCTCCCCGCCCTGTGGCCTGGCTGCAGCTCTGTGGGGCAGAACCAGGGGTGCTGTGTGGGCTCAGACCAGGAGGGTAGCCATGACCCTGTGCTTTTCTCCAGCACTCGAGGGAATGTAGAAGATGCTTGACAGCCTTTCTCTCCCCGGCAGGGATGACGAGATCAGAGACAAGTGCGGGGGTGATGCAGTGCACTACCTGTCCTTCCAGAGGCACATCATCGGGCTGCTGGTGGCCGTGGGTGTGCTGTCCGTGGGCATCGTGTTACCTGTCAACTTCTCAGGGGACCTGCTAGGTGAGAGCAGGGAGCCTTTGGCTCAGCTGGGGAAGCTGCTTTCAACAGCATGTCCCAGACCACTGGGGAGCAGTGGAGGTCAGGACAGGACTAATACAGACAAACCCTGACTGCTATCCCGCTTTGAGTGTGGTGCATCCAGAGTGTCATCCTGGACACCCTGGGTTTTGGGGTGTTCTGTAGGTGAGATTCCTGCCATAGCTCACCCCAGTGGTGCTCTGTGACACTTAGTGTTACTGAATGTGCTTGTGTCTGCCCCTTTCTCTCTAGAAAACAACGCCTACAGCTTTGGGAGGACAACTATCGCTAACCTGAATTCTGGGTATGTGTGGGCAGGGGTGGGATGGATAATTGAGGCCCTCAGGGGGTTATTTTCTAAATGTTCACTTGCTGCAGAGCCTCACCTCCTTGAAGGTTGCATTTCTGCTGTTGTGGTGAGGCTACTGTCCCCACTCCGGCACCTCAGCTTGGAAGTTGGTTGTAGGGCATGTGGATGCCGTGCCGGTTATGCTGCTCATGGCCCCAGTGCCCTCAGGGCCCAACCAGCCGTACACAGACTTGTAGTGGCAACCTTGCATTGACCTTTGTGGTCTCCCTTGTGACAGGAATAACCTGCTGTGGCTGCACACGTCTTTCGCCTTCCTGTACCTGCTGCTGACAGTGTACAGCATGCGCCGGCACACCTCCAAGATGCACTACAAAGAGGATGACTTGGTGAGCAGGACCTGGCCGCTCTCCCAGGGACATTTTCCTGTGCCCTTCTATCACGTCAGGGGCCTTGGAGAGAGAGCCAAGCACCCTACTTCCCATGGCAATTTGGGGCTATCTTGCTTTGGCTGTTCTTTTATTCTGCCTGGCCAAAGGCAGATTTCCTTTAGAGCAGCCGCCCTGACTGCCTGCGGGGAAACAGGAGAGGCCCGCGCTGGATGAACATATGGGGACAACCCCATGCTTTCCTCAGGGGTTGCTCCAGTTGCTTTTGCTGCGTTCGTTTTGGAAGGGTACTCCCTGTTACTGTTCAGGCAGCTGCAGTGTAAGACCCCAGCCTCTCAATCCGCAGCGCACCAGGATGCAGGATGCCCACAGCTAGCACAGGAGAGTGGAAGTCCTGGGTGCTAGAAGTGACAGGGCTGTCTGTTCCTGTTGCTGACTTGGGCCTTGTGGGATTTTGCTGCGATCTGGTCTTCCCCACCATCCCATCTACGTGCCATCTCCTTTTTTTCCTCCTGCCTTCATTCCTTCCAGGTTAAGCGAACGCTATTCATCAATGGCATCTCGAAATATGCTGAGCCAGAGAAGATCAAGAAGCATTTTGAGTGAGTCTCACTGTGCCTAATTAAAGGCTGTTCTGTAACAGGGTTGGTTTTATTGGGGTAGCGCTAGTGTTACCTGGAATGGCAATAAAACTTGGAGAGCAGAAAGCTGGTCAAAATCAGTCAACACTTATTTTGGGCATCTCACTGTTACTCTTCTGCACAAACTTTTATCGGAATGTGGAGTGTCCTTGATTGAGAGATGCCCGGCTATCTCTTGTGGAGCCTTAGGGGCTCAGTGTTGTAGGGACTGGATAGGGCCTGTCCTAACACATAGTCAAGTTTAGAGAGGAAGTGCAGGCAAGAGGCACTCAGGCAGTGACTATGGGATGTCGTGCTGCTGCTTCTGTCCTGATTACAGTCCTTGTAGGAAAGCGTATTTTTCTTTTTGACAAAAAAACCCTGAATTTCTCTTCTATCAGGACCTCAGTGAACACGCTGTCAGGGCCATGTTTAGAAGAGAGGAGAAATGCTTTGTACCCTTTGGGAACCCTTCCGCCTCTTTCCAACCCCAAGCCCTGTGGCCCATAAAGGTAGAGAGCATGTGTGGGGTCAGAGGGGTTTGTTGCTGCCACAGGGCATAAATCCAAAGAAGTTTCTCATGCCAGAGCCTGGAGAATGTAGCATTTGCCCCAGAAGTTACTTCTGCTATAAGGGACAGAGAGCTCTTACTGTGGATCATGGTGCTCTGCCCAGGGCAGGATGGAAGTTGCAGACACGTGGGGTTTGCCTGAGGGTTCAATCTTTGATGCTGGGTGTGACGAGTTGGTGCTTCCTATCCACAGGGAGGCCTATGCCAACTGCACTGTCCTGGAAGCCCGTCCCTGCTATGATGTGGCCCGGCTGATGTTCCTCGATGCAGAGAGGTAACCCCTGGTTTGGGACACAAGGCAGGTTGGGTGATGCTGCAGGCTCTCCCTCAAGCTTGATGCCCCAGGAGTTTTTCTGAACCACCCTCTTTCCTTCCTTCCTTCCTTCCTTCCTTCTCTTCTGCCCTCCTCTTTCAGGAAGAAGGCTGAGCGGGGACGAATCTACTTTACCAACCTGCAGACCAAGGAGAATACCCCATCCATGATCAATCCCAAACCCTGTGGCCACCTGTGCTGCTGTGTCATCAGGGGCTGTGAGGAGGTGAGGAGAAAGCTGGAGGTGTTAGGCAGTGGGGCACATGGGGCCTTCAGTCCCCAGGTTTCTGCTCTGACATCTGTCCTTCCTGGCCAGGTGGAAGCCATCGAGTACTATACCAAGTTGGAGGAGAAGCTCAAAGATGACTACAAGCGGGAGAAGGAGAAGGTCAATGAAAAGCCTCTGGGGATGGCCTTTGTCACCTTCCACAATGAGACCATCACAGCCATGTGAGTGCAAAAGGTCCTGTCCTCCCCAGGAAGGTGACCTGTCCCAGCTCTCACCTTAAATCAGAGGAATGC